>NC_092056.1:19952948-20105448 GCF_039877785.1 Chaetodon trifascialis
GGGCTTCTCTATGAGATTTTAAAGACCAAATGATCACCAGAGAAAACAACTCGCATACTGATCAATAACGAAGATACGCACAGAATGTGAGAGAAATTTCTGTTATCACTTTGCACCTAAACTTATTCCACCTGCATCTTTTCTTTCTATCAACTGTATCTGCATCTATCTGTGTCTCTGTTATGAATTTGCAGAGAAACAGCATGTAACACCACTCCTAGGCAGGCATCCATCAGTAACCATGGTGACAGCTGTTTTCTTTGCATGATGAGAGACGGTAAGAGCCTCCCACTGTTTACCTGTTTCTTTATAAACCTCCCCCCAATAATGAAGAGAGCCCTCCACTGCTGTGAGTGTGGGTTCATACGGGGTGACGCTCTGTGGTGAAGTGCCCGTGAAGAGGGATCAGTGTGGGAGAGAGATGTTGCAGCGTCTAGAGGGCTATGCTCTCTCCATCTTGAGTGAATGTGTGAATTGTATTCCACAGAATGACATGAAAGGAGCTCTCCAGCAAATAACAAAGCAGAAATTCTTAACAGCAGGTTCTTAATGGGAATTACAGGCCTGATATGATTCAGCTACAACCATACAAACTGTGGAGAATCACACAATTACCATATCTGGACCAAAGACACCAACGCATGCATTTTGTCTGGAAGGGGTTTCTTCAAAATGGTGCAGAAAATGTCAGTCCACACGTCCATTCATTTGTTTGCTCATTTGTTTTTCTGCCTGTCACACACAATACTTCTGCTGATTAGATTTGGATGAAACTTGCAGAAATGATGAATGTGAGTCAGAGAAGCAGAGACGAGCAAATGAGTGAAGGGCGTGGTGAGCAGCCTGTGATGTGGAAAATGGAAAACAAGATAAAAAAGAAAAACGCCTCGTCTCCAAAATGTCATCTTCTAAGGAGGAATAGAAATCAAAGAAACTGCACTGACAGTTTCTGACATTACATTCTAGACCTCATACAGTGGATGTGTTGGTCTGCTATTAAAAACACTGTAATAAGGTTCAGGGTACTAAAGCCAAATATCTGTCACATAGAAACCAGATACAGAGATAAATAAATCAAGACTAAGAAATATATTTGAAAAGTACAGAACTGAAAAGTCAATGAGAGTTAGTCTGCTGATTCATCTCTTTGTGAGTGCTTTCAACTGCCTGTGTCTGTCAAAACATCCAGTTCACACATGTACTGCTCACCTGCTGTTGCCTCGTCTCTTACTAAGGAGATCTGTTATTGCTGTCCATCTGAGCTTCTTTTGAAAGCTGTTTGCCACAAGAGATGACTGCTAAATGTTGTTTGGCTGAATGGATAATGGTGATTCAATAACTGAGCAAATCGAACTCTAAATATTCAAACTGTTGCAGTCTGAGACACTTGCCATGTAGCTGCATTATATTCAAAAGAAGTCAGACATCTCGAGAACTCTGCAACTCGCACAAAAACAATGGAGAAGGATAAATAGCACCAAACACGGCTGGAAAAGACAGGATTTACTGGTGAGACTGTGACATCCAGGGTGTCCACTACTCTTCTTTATTTCCTGTCAGCTCTACAGACTTGACTGTTTCATAAAAACTGCCACCCTCACTCGTTCTCTTGGGCTTGATCTTGTCACTCACGATGAAAATATGGATATGAGAAGCAGCTCAAAAACACAACCTGTACTCGATTTACTGCAGGGATGAAATGAGGATGGATGTGATTAAATCAAAACTGAATCTTGCATCCATCACCGCTACAAGTCGTGAGCAGAAAACATTGAGAAGGATGAAGTAACCTGCTCACAGTAAACTCCAGTCAGCTGCACAGCACTGCACTCTGAATGCCTGTGCTGTCATTAGAGATTCAGGGAGGGAGGGGCAGATCAAATGATCTCTGTGACATTCTGGAACAATGTACGGGTGGCACATCTCTAAGTGGATGGATGGGGGTTTGGGACGGTGGGGAGCGGGAGGTCCTGTCAGCTCATATTGGAGGCACTGCATTGGTTTGCTTTGTCCTGTCATGTCAGTTCAAAAAACTTGTGACTGGATGGTTTATGTCTTTAATGTTGCTGGAATCGGTTCAATTACTGTCAGTCTGGGAAAAAACTACAAAGGCCATCAGACACAATCAAAGGCCGCAACTGTGTGCGTGTGTGGCGTGTGTGCACTATTAATGCTTTGATAAAGTATTTATGACCTAATCATGGTTCTTTCATCTCTCAATAGACAGGCAGACAAACATAGACAGGATTACTGAGGAATATGAAGGAAAAAGAAACGAGGCTAAACATCATCTACTCACACATGTACACTGTTGCACGCACATTCACACATCAAAACACACTTTTCCAGCTTTAATTAGTATTAGCTCTCCCTCAGTCTCAACCATTTTTGTTTCACTGCTGTCAATCCAGTTGGGCCATCCATATTTCCAAAATATGCACATGATCACGTTTCCTCTTGTTAGCTCTCTCATGGAAAGGTGTGAGCAGGCCTCGTACTGGCTGTGTCCTTGTCCTTCCCAACAATGGAATTAACAACACACAGTATACAGTGAAGGGTAAACAGGACACTTTTGAAAAGGTTTGGTGACTGTTTTTGGATTTTGTTGAGCAAAGCTATGTGGCTGAAAAACTACCGAATGAGGGGAACTCTGGGTAAGTTACTATGCTTTGTGTGCACCTGAGCTGGTGGTGAGAAATATCCCATTGGCTTGAAGCACTGTATTTGACATTGAGATATGTCCAAAATATGTTCTATCCTACTAGATCAGATGACAGTAAAACATAAAACACTTACTTCATTTTGTTAATTTTGCTGTATTGTATTTTTGTTGTTGGGGCCGTTTATCTTTTGCTCCTAAAAAATACTCAACCTGTCCAGCACCCGTTGACAACAGACAGGGCTAAAGAGACAGTGAATATTGGACAAACATTCATCGGGTAGTCAGAAACATGAGTCCAAAGAATTATATTGCCCCAAATTTGCTGATTGTATAATGAGGTAAGTGCTAGGTAACAAGGTCCCTATATCAACTTAGAGGGAGCTGTGTCCTCAAAGTGGAAAGTTATTGTAGGTTTATCTATCTAAATTTATCTATGATGTGAATCTAAATCTCCATAAATGTGGTAAGCCATGACCTGCAGGGTGAATGGGTGTGTCTCTCAGCTAGCAGCTGGGCAGGCTGACTCCATTGTTAAGTTACCTTCTCCATTAACGGAATGGAGGCTTGATAAAAGAGTGCCTCACTGGGCAGGCTGGTGTGAGTCTGTGTGAAAGAGGTTATGTCCTGATGAGATGACCCCTCAGTAGCTGTCAGCTAACTGGCCTGTGTCCACCAGCTGCCACTGAGTGCACCGTGTGTGTGCTGAAAGGCTGTTGGATGTGCTTGTACACTGCAGGCACAAGAACTACAGTGGAAATCCACAAAATGATTTTTGTCGCCTGAGGTCTGAGCTTGAGCACAGTACCATCTGAGGGACATGCTCCAACTCAGTCAGTGTCCAGTGTGGTTTATCATTATCATCTCATCTGTGCGCCACCTGTAGCTACACACACCCATTCAATGACAGGCTTTTAAGACTTTAAGTTTAAATCAATTTATTTCCTCTTAATCATCCAAGTTGTGCATTTCTGGTACAACAGCAGCGCTGACATTGTACCACAAGGTCCCTGGTTTGACTAAGGACTGGATGCTTTATTGCTGTCGTCAGTCCCCATCTTTTCCTCCCTTAATTTCCTGCCATTTCTCATCTCTCTCCTGTCAACTCACTGATAAAGGCATATAATACTCTACAAAGAAAAGAATTGCAACTCAAACAAGACCTGCATATATTTGCCAAGTTATTTCTCATTAAGTGACCGTTACCTTTCAGTCTTCAAAAGTAGTAGAAATAGAAAAATATAGGAGGCAGAAAAGAGGACAGGAGAAGGAATTCTGTCATGTAAAAAACATGATGCAAAGAGGCCATGCTGTCCATTTATGAATTTACTCACTCCTTAATTCTCTCTCTATGTGCCATTTTTGTCCATTGCTCTCCTAACTTTGTCAAAATAAGCACACACACAGCCCGAGTCTGTCTCTGTTTAAACAAGCATAAAACAGCCGAACCGCCTGAGGTGGGGAGAGAAAACAGAGTGTGAGAGAAAGATGGGATGAGCGAAACACACAGCGACGGAAAGGGAGGAAGAGATAAGACAGGAAGAGGCAGGTGGTAGGAGAGAGAGTTAAGGAGCAGCAGGGAGGCAGGAGGCATGGAGGGAGGTGGGACAGGGCAAAAGACAGAGGAGTGAGGGAGAAAAGGCTTGATACAGGAGAGGAGGGAGGAGAAGAAATGTGTTTAAACTCATTAGTAAACTTGTAAGTAAAGATGCTGAGCGTGAACAAGAGCAGGCAAGCTGAATTACAGAGGTGCACCATGGGAAAACATTGAACAGAATACTGAGTGGATGGCCACAGAAAAGAAAACAGCCAGAAGAGAGCTTTGAAAAGTCTGGCCTGGGAGCCAAATGGTTTTAGACATTACTGCTTCAAAGAATACACCAAGATTTTGGAAAATGACCATGATGGCAAACCAACCAATCAGTGCCGAGAACACAGACACCAAAAACTATAGTCGTAGTTGCCTGCTATGAACATGTTTACTTGTTACATACACTGCTGTGTGACATTAAGTGTTTTTAAAGTTTGTAAAATGAGAAACTTTGGCAGCTTGGAAGCTAAACGGTTAAATCTATTAGTATGGTGGCAAATGTGGCATTCTTCGTACTTTGGTTTGTTTATAACATACTCGAGCTTAGGAGTCACTCAACAGAGTGTACTGAGAAGTCAGATCAACAACAACTCCAGAGTTGGTGGTAATTTGCTGGAAATATGAACCAAGAAGGTTTGGTGAGTTTCATTTTGGTTCTGTCACATCTAAATGAAGTGTGTTTCACAACAATAAAATGAGCAATGCAACAGGTGTCTTGTTACAAGTGGATCTTACTCCTTAAAAAAAGGTCCGTCTCTGTAGGGATCCTTTCCATTTTGTTGTCAGACACGTTTAGTGGACGCATGCTGACATGTGTAAACACCCAGAGGAACTACATTTCAGGCCTTTCGGTGGCTGCCGGCTGCAGCGCTCTCACTCAATACTGGGAAACTTCAAAAACTGTTGTCACCATCAGTCACTTAGACACAAAACATGGAGGATAGGGTCCATACACAGACACTGAGAATTGATTGAAGACTTGATTGAAAATGAAATGTATGTCAAGCTGAAACGAGCCAAAAATTTAGCAACATGGTGAAGGACATTATTTTATTTGTTTATTTTGTAATGTGTGGGTATGCAGATCTTTTAAACGTCCTTCTTATGGACGTAATGAGCAAAAATACATATTCAAAAGGTTCAAACCTATGTCATTTTTTACAGGGAATAATCAAAATGAATTTTTGGCCAATTTTGAGGAGTGTGGTTAGAAACACACATTGGATGAGCATCAATGTGCCTGAACACAATCATAGATACAAACAGTGCACATAATGTGTGCAAACACAACGACAAGGAAATTCTTCATGGTGCATACACACAGAACTGTGATTTCTCATGCTCACACACACACACACTTGCACACGCACGCGCGCAAGCACAAACACACACACACACACACACACACACACACACACACACACACACACACACACACACACACACACACACACACACACACACACCACTAGCCCCAGGCTGTGTGTAATCGAACACGAGATTGCCTCTTGCTCTCTAATGGCTCATTTCCATGCTGATACCCAATCATCTCTGGGAGAAATAAGAAAAGAAAGTCGACATGTGCTTTTGTCAAGTTGGCACATTTTCAGCTGATGAGCTACTGAGCTACTGCTGCACCCATGTGCGCACAGACACACACAAACAAACACCCACGCACAGTATGCTCTGCCCACACACACGCTGTAAATCCAGACCACAAGCCTGCATATATGGAGGCAGATTTATGGAACATACTGTGTATCACTCCCACATGCACACACTTTAAGATATATGTTTCTGGCTGCAGCACTGCATATTACTGCAAAACATTACAACTGGTGTGTACGGTGTATCCACTGACTGAGCCTACTTTCAGGGACAAATTTAAAGACTAGGTCACTGAGAACGGCTGGTCTAAGTGGGGACAAAAACCAAGACCCCAACTGTGAAAAGGACGATGTTCGGGTCAGTGGTTAAGGTTACAGTAAGTTTTGTCAACATGTGTGTGTAAATGTATTAACTGTTTCATAAAAACTGCCACCCTCACTCATTCTAAAATCAAATCCGCATCCTAACGGTGTTGTGAAATCTTCCCAGATTTCCAAAGTATTAAGGCCTTTCTTGTAAGCTGCCTTGTCCAGTAAAGGTCAAATTTTGAATGTCATGTGAAGCAGTCGTTTGATCTGTGAGTGGTAAAGGTTACCACTCTTTTTGCACATACAGAGATAGCAGCGTATAAACAGTAAATCGTAGCTACAGCTGCAGCAAATCTATGGTATTACTGCTGCTTACTCACTGACACGACCGGAGAGGTCAATCCAGTTTCTGTTTCTTTCCACTCCACCTCTCGCATCCTCCATTTCTCTCTCCACTGATTTTTTGCATAGCGACAAGAAAAGAAAGAACTAAATGAAGCATGAAAGTAAGCAAGAAAGACTGTTAGGTAAAACAAGAAAGCAAGAAATTAAGAAAACATGAAAAGCAAAGAGCGACGTTTAGTGGAGCACACAGTCTGTGCGCAGGTTAAACCAAAAGAGTAGGGTGGGTAAAGATAGAAAGAGCCCGTTATTGTTTTCACAGCTGTATTCTTTGCAGGAAATCGTTTTTTGCTGCTTGGCTGCTCTGCCGTAGTCTGAATCAAAGGGTGTTTCATGGGGGAATAGCTATTCCTCCTTTCACTCTGAAGGCAGCAGTCAGTCAGTTCTGAATGCTTTTTCTCTGCTGCACCCAATAACTTTGATCTCACAACTAAAACCTCCTTTTCACAGTTAACCCTACGTGAACGCAAAGGTAATAACAAGCCACTGAATATATAGAAATTTTACTCATCAACCACAGCACTTGAGTGTTGCACTGCTGTGCTCCGCGGCTGATTTCCAAAATGCAAAAACTATTCCAATTTCCACTATTAACATATAGAGATGCTAGTTTTACGTAGGAAGTCTCTGTGTGTACGCATGGGCTGGAGTAAAGCTACAGTGCAGGTATTTGGAACCTGCATCCTGCAGATGTTTATCTCCAGTAATAAATACAACAGACAGAGTGTGGGGTCACACAAGAAGAGCTACTTAGCTCCTCTTTGCAAATCTAAACAATGAAAACCTTCAGTCTGAACTTGTACACTAATTGTGGAAGACTTAACATCGTAAGACAAACCACTTTGACCACAGAGATCACTTGAAACAACAGAGCCTGCTAACAGAAATAGCAGTGGAGCATACACCACATCACAACACATTTCATGCTGGTAACAATCACAGGAACCATCCAAATATTGGTAAATATTTGTCTGCAGGCTCTCAGTCCAGCCAGATGCTGTACTACTAGAGCTGAAATGGACACAGCTAGGACAAGCAGGCCTCACTAATGAACCTAGCTTTTACAGTGTGAAGCTGGCATGAAAATACAAACAGACACTTGGCCCTCCATGAGACACGAGTGCCTTTTTCTGTGTTACACCATTCACCTTCCCTTGAGAAGACAGACTTGAGGAATGTGGCAGTTAAACTGTACTTACAGATTTGCAGTCAAAGCAGTAAACATGCTTCCTGATGAGCCTTTCAGTTATTTGCCATCTCGACCCTCATCTGACCTCTGTTCACGCTCGTGCATGATGAGTACATTGGTGCTGTAACTGTTGGGTGTTTGATTGACATGTGTTGCCCCCAGGAGATGTCAGCAGTGTATTCGGATCAGGCCATCGGCTGTATGCATTGTAAAAAAAGCCCCAAGGCATGCAAATAGTGAGTTTGGACACTCTTACGGGGGGGGGGAAACACTGGTGGTTGCCAAGTAACTGGTGATCTGCTCCTCATCCAGATCCCACACAGGGTTGCGGGGTGCTTGCTTTCATAGTTTTTACTGAAAGTTGCTCTTGAAGCCTGCTGGTTATTTAAATGACCACAGATCTTATGCCTGATTCTAATGAGTGAAAATAATAACATGCATCACTTTAAATGCTTTGAGCAGACCTTATTAGCAATGTCAGGCAGGGCAGATGTACAGAGGCATGGCAACTACAATACACTGGTTTGTGTTTAATGATTACCAGACAGATTGATGCATAAATGATTGAAAATAATTGGAAAAACCCACCACAATGGAGTTTATGCTGTATGAATGCATCCTTTTTCCTCCTCTTTCCTTTTTTCCATGATGTCATTTTTGTGCTTTCCTGATTCTCTTTGCCATCAGTTCCAGTTCTGATGGAAAAGCTTTTCTGCCCTCAAGAAATAGAGAAGATTTTCTGGTTTGTCCACACGCATAGTTCCTGGCTTTGTAAAACTACAATTATCTCCCACTCCAGGATAGCCATCAGGTTACAGGTCATATGATTCATCCAATTATCTGTGTGTGTGTTTATGTATTCAGGCATGTGTGCATGCTGACACATTACAATCACACCAACAAAAGCCTGTGTGTTTATATGCTACATGTGTTCCTGCACATTTTGAGCAAACAAGGTTGTAAGGATAATGGCGCTTTTATGGCACAAATAATGTTTAATCAATAGCCATCCTAACAATGATAGCATGCCCATTACAGCTGTGAGACAGCGTGTGAGTGTGCAACTCAAGCACTGGGGGAATGCGTTTTTGTCCCAGTGTCTTTTGTTTCGAGTAAGCAACGACTTCATTTCCTCCTTCTACCTTTCTCTTAAGTCCTATTTCTTCTCTGCAGATGCTGTACAAAAATGCAGTTTAAAGGGTAGTCAGAAATTGCCTATTAAGACACAGAAGCTACTTACACTGAGTTCTTGAACTCCTTTCAGTGAATCCAACAACTGATTTCCAGATACCAAATTTAATATTTCTATCAAGATAACTTGGGATTTGTTCAGTATGTAAGCGGTGACTTGACTGATTATTGTCACTTAAGTGATTAGCTTGACCTTTATTCTGATTTCTGTGAGCCATGATTGTGTGACACACAAAGAACTTTTATACAGAACACTAAAACAGGTACTCTGTCATCTACAGCTCATTGTGTTATACTTACATGCTCTCTCTCAACACTCACACACACACACACACCCATCTTGTGTGTCCTTCACAGAACAGAGACTCCTAATTTAACTGGTGTCATTAGCATAGAGATACGCAATCAGAGAATTAGCATAATAGTGAATAGTGCGAATATGAATGGGCTTGTTGTAAAGAAGGGACAAATAAATCTCAAAATGTATAAATCGTAACATTGACTAAAATGCTTTCTGTTGCTGTCACTGTTGAGGTGTGTGCACTTGTGTGTTCTTGTGCACTTCTCTCACTGTGACCTCACACTCTTGCACAGACATTATGTTTGCCCTTGTGGCTGCCTTCTTTAAGCATCCAAACACCCTCCACATGTGAGGGTGCCAGGGTCTACGTGTAGTTGTACTGTACATATGGACACCAGACTATGCATTTCGGCACCTGTGTGTGTCTGTGCGCGTGTGTGCATGTCTGAGTGTGACATGTATAAAGGTGTAATGTAATCTGCTTTTGATTTAAAGCCCCATGTTTGTTTCTTATAGTGATAAAGTAGAGCCTTAGGCTGTGTGTATGTATGTATGTATGAGTGTGTGTGTGTGTGTGTGTGTGTGTGTGTGTGTGTGTGTGTGTGTGTGTATATACACTTTCGTGATGAAGTAGTGCCTGGACCAATGGAAATTACCCTCATCCATCTCCTACAGCGCACATGCACACATGTGCGCACACATGCATGGATGTACACACACAAGCACGCATGCACGCGCGCACACACGCATAGCAAGAGAGACAACAGACTGAGGAGAGAAGACGACACTGATATAATGGTGCTCAGTGACTGAAGGACAGCACTTTGACAGATTCGTGGTGGGTTAAAAAGCCTCCAAAAACAACATGTACTGCAGACCTTACTAATTTAATCTATCAACTAACACACTGATTAAGCTCAACATTTGAAAGCATGACTCGCAGAAGCTCTAAAGTTGTACTAATACAAAGAAAACTAGTGTGAACACCAGCCTGCGTTAAATTAAGACAGAATGCGAGACAAAAACAGTAACTAATAAGTAATTAAAGGTAGTGTGAATAAATACGAGGTTAGTGGAGTGACGCAAACGAAGCGAGAAAAACGAAAATAGGGCCAGGAGGTACTGAAGATTTATTGGATTGAAGACATCTGCAGTTCTACCTGTGACTTGTGGAAGGGCACCTGTTCATAATGTTGTACAAGTCATTTGAAAAATGATCAATTTGTCCCCTTTGAAAACATGGAAACACTGGAAAAAGTGACTCACAAGTTGCCAGAGCCCAAGGTAACATCTTCAATAATTTTGTTTTGTCATTTGAAAAACTTGAACCTTCAAAATTTGGACAATTTTTCATGAGGAATTCCTTAAAGAATTCATAATATTATCAAAATAGCTGCCAATCCATTTTCTGTCAGCAGACTAATTGATGCAGCTCCAATAAAGAGGATGTTCCCATGAACCTAAAATCATTAAAGCTGACATAAAGCAACTTCCTTAACAACCTGCTGATAATGAAAACATTGTTATTTGGTGAACTCTTCCTTTATTTGTCCTTAAATTGTCCACAATGTTAGAACAGAGTGAGTGTTTTTTTTTTTTTAGATGACCTACAGGCCTGTAAGTTTTCTATTTTTCAACACAGCAGCTTTATGATTGTGTAACTGAGGAGCTAAGCAACACTTCATTACTCATTCACTGTGTGTGTGTTGTCTATAGAAACGCTGTGCCATGTATAATTCATATTATTCAATAATTCATTTATTTATTCACACTTATTTATTAAACTCCACAGAACAAATACAACAAATAGAACTAACCTCTTACTGATTGTTACCCTGGGAGAGAGAGAGTCTCGTCAGCAAAACACACACACGCACACGCACACACACACACACACACACACACACACACACACACACACACACACACACACACACACACTTGAAGTAGTTCATTAGTGAAACTCCATGGATGATATTTTTGTCTCAGGAACAAACCATGAGCCCCAGGGGCAGAGAAGAGAGTTGGGGTATTCCAAAAAGAAAGATGAGGAGAAAGAAGGAGAAAGCAAGGTCGGACGATGACAAACAGTGGAGAGAAAATAGATGTACACCGGGACAGCCAAAAAAGAGACAGGAACGAATGATGTACAGAGCAGGAAAGAGGAAAAACACAGTGAAAGAAGGAAAGAAAAAAGAAGTAAGATTAGAAGGAGAAAATGATCAGCGGCAGCATTATTAAATATACTGCAAAGTTACACTGGATATCTTTAGCCAGCGATTCACTGCTGAGTTTAACCAGGAAAAACATGTCCCACCTAAACGTCTGCATTGTTGATTAATATTTTGTTAGCATATGTAAACAAGAGTAGTTTACATTTAGTCCGGTTTCCTTCCTTTTTCCTCTTTCTTTGACAATCTACTTCAGCAAAACGTTTGTATAAATAAAGAAATAAACCCCACCTCCACATACTTGTTTATGCTTCTCACAGACATGTCCCAGGTGGGTTTCCCATTTTTCTAAAACTGCTGTCAAAGAAATCACACAACTTTCCACAACCATTGGCACCTTGCCTTTTGGTAATAGTTGCTGAAAAAGACACAGCAAGGTCAATGAACACTTTGAGCTTCCTTCCACTGTCTTATTGTCTCATTGTTTGACAGACACAGCACAAGTTTTGTTGCGTACAAACGTACAAACACACACGCACACACACACACACACACACACACACACACACACACACACACACACACACACACACACACACACACACACACACCCTTGTCAATGATCTCCACTTCTCTTTAAGCCTGCAGTGTTGAGGTACACAACTGAGAGAGAACTCATTTAAGTATCAAACATATTGTATGTGCTGCACAAGAAAGCTACAATGACTCCATTAATGAGACAGATACAAGATGGAAGGAATTCCTTTCTATGCTTACTTTGCATCAAAGGAAGCTACAGAAATGTGGGCATCACCAGAGGGAGCGATGAAGGAGGTGCTAGGCGAGAGAGGACAGAGAGACTAACAAACAGGGAGTGAAAGGGGAAAGACAAAGTGGAAATCAAAGAATGAACACACACACACACACACACACACACACTATACATGTGTGCGTGCGTGGTCAGGTCTGCGGGTTCAAGTCAGCGACAGCAGGTGACTGTCTGGAGGCTAGCTTCTACCAGCAGCTTCAAACAGCATGATGGAAATATGACACATACACACACAGAGTCATTCCTGCAGGGAGGGTTGTGTCTATACCGTTTGCTCGCCGTGGTCAGACAAATAACCTTTCAGTCAGAGCATCTTCTTCCGGAAAATAGGGCTATATATCTCTCCCTCTATCTGCTGCCTTTTCTCGATGTAATGAAGCGTCCTGCCAGCTGGTAGAAGCTTTTACCCAGAACAAAGTGCTCACATGATTCTAGCATGGAGAATATGGTTTAATGCACTGTTTGCTATGTTTCTGGTTACTCCAGCACACAGTATACAGTAGATCCTAGAAATACAAAACCCTGTGTGTGTGTGTGTGTGTGTGTGTGTGTGTGTGTGTGTGTGTATGTGTGTGTGTGTGTGTGTATGTGTGTGTGTGTGTGTGTGTGTGTGGCGCAGTGTACTGGAAGAGCATTTTGTCTGCTCAGTGGAGCTCGCACACACCAGCTGTACATGGCACTGAGGTAGCTGCACCGACTAACCCTGTCATCACCAGGAATGCTTACAAAGAGTGTGTGTGTGTGTGTGTGTGTGTGTGTGTGTGTGTGTGTGTGTGTCTTTTTGGGACCTAATGGGGACCAAAGCCTGGTCCTAATAGAGCGAAACGTCATTTTGAGGTCCTGGTGAAGTAAGATTAGGGGTGTTGTGTGAGCTGAGGTTAGGTTTAGGTTAGACTGACACTGTCCTAACAAGGACAGCTGAGGACATGTGTGTGTGAGTGCGTGTGTGTGCTTGGTTACTTAGTAATACATGGCGACAGCATTTTAAAACTCTGGACAGAGACGAGGAGACCGATACAGAGAGTGTATAGATGGAGGTGCTGGAGAGGAAGAAATGTGGAAAAAAGACATTCAATGAAACACAATGAGAGTAGAGAGACTGTCAGTGTTCTCTGTGTGGTATATCTCTACATGCAAGTCCAATTCCAAAAAAAGTTCCTTGCTTGTGAATGACTGAGCCTTTCATACCCAATCATGATACTCTCACCTGTTACCAATAAACCTGTTTACCTGTGGAATGTTCCAAACAGGTGTTTTTGGAGCATTAAAGAACTTTCCCAGTCTTTAGCTGCTCCTGTCTCAACTTGTTTGAATCGTGTTGCTGCATCAAATTCAGAAAAAACATATATTTACAAAAATCAATGAAGCTGATGAGGTCAAATATTAAATATATTGTTTTAATTGAGAATTTTAGAGGATTGAGAATCAGGGTTATAGAACTGGCCACTGTTTCACTGCTTTGCAGAGTGTGTGTGTGTGTGTGTGTGTGTGTGTGCGTGCGTGCGTGCGTGCGTGTGTGTGTGTGTGCGCGCGCGCTTATCTTTCTGAGTTACTGATTCATAGATCCCCTAAAGGAATGGGATATTAATGGTGACCTCTACAGGAAAGGCGACGGGGAAAGAGAAAATAGTGCAGGGGAGATGAAGGGATATATGTGGAGGAGATACAGATATATACTTGATACAGTATGATGAGAGGTTAAGACACACACACACACAATTTAAATCCCAATGCGACTGCTATAAAGAATCATTTTTGCTCTACATCTTCACAACATCCGCATTAAAACACAAGATGTGTTCACTTGACTAGAGGGGCTTTCGTTATCATTAGCAACACAATAATCGTGCACAATTCATCAAGCTTACGCCTAACAGACGACAAGACGATGAGGAATGGAGGGACGTAATGAGAGAGGGATGAAAAATAGGAGAGAAGCCAGAATTCAAACATTGAACACAAAGTGGAAAAAATAACCATCACTGTCCAAATCATCTTAGGATATCAGGGTTAAGGAAACTGTGCCGACCAATGACTATAAAAATATATACATATATATATAAATATGGACGAAAGGACTCCACTGCGTCCCACTGTACAAAAATGAAGCTCAAACTTCCTGGACACATGCTGCCATCCTGCACCGCTGAATTCATTTGGAGTCTGTGCAGTAGAGTTTGATGACAGATGACTAATAAACAAAACCAAACTTGAACATACAGTACACCAGCATGACAAAAATGACCTAAAATGGGCTAAATGTTTATGACCTATACTGTGTCTACTGGGAGACGATCAAGATGTTTTGACTTGTCGTCCATCTTTATATACAGTTTTGGTGACTACTGTTTTCAGTCTCTGTCACATCTCACATATTAAAATCACTGTATGTAATTTCTGCAGCTAGGCGTCTTTCCATCAAAACAATGAAAACAGATCTCTTGAAGTAGCGGGCGATCATGGGATTTGTTGTCTTCATTGTTAAACAACCACCATCGGCGATGAGAATCTGATGTGATTCAGGCAGAAATGTTCATGGATGAGGTCGTTAATTCAAGTTTTATTGGCGTTACGTTTCGTCACATTCACAGACTTCCTTACTAACTCTCTGCAGTATCATCTGGTGTTTCCCATCTCCCTGTTGGAGGCGACCAAATGAAATGCATCGTTACCTTGCATTAAATTACGGATTTCTCTGGGTTTGAACATTGTTGGAAACATTTGGGATAATATGAGTATACTCTATATAGCATGGCTCTGGTTGTTTTTAGACATTTCAATGCAGGAATGTTACATATTATACATTTAATGGTGCTTGAAAGAAAAATATGTAATGCAGCATGAGAAGTGATGAGCTGTGGAAGGTAGAGGTATGGGAGCTACAATTTCAAATGAATTGTTTAACTGTGGAAAAAAATAATGCATCTCGCTCACCCTCCACACCTCTTTTCTCTTATCCCCCCATCCCTCCTCCAATTCCTTCTTCCTAAATCTTACATTTCTCTCGTCTTCTTCATTCCTTGCTCTCTCTTCTTTCTCCCTTTCTCCCCTCTCCAGTTCTGGGCTCTCCTCTTCCCATCCCCCTTCCCTCTGCTCTTCTTCATCACCTCATTGCCCATTCCTTCAGAGAGGTGTAGGCCCACAGCGAGTACCATCTGATGGTTTTACCATGGGATGATGAAAGGATGAGGGAGTGAAGAGGAGGTGGGAGGTGGAGGGGTGAAGGTAGCAAAAAGGGTGTGGTGAGCAGAGATTGTGATGTGGAATAACAGATCAAAAACATCTAATATTGGGAATGTCAGCTAACTGGGGGGGGGGGGCCCACCCATAGACATGGAGAGGGGAGAGCTATTTTCATATTGATATTGATGGTTAGGGAATTAAACTTCAAGTTTAGAGGGGTTTTTTTTAAAAGATTTTTTCTATTTTGACTGAATAGCTCAGCTGAAGAGAGACAAAAAAGGGGGAAGAGAGAGGGGACGACATGCAGCAAAGCACCCTGGGTTGGAATTAATCCTTGGCTGCTGCAGTAAGGAAACAGCTTCAATATATGGGACGCATGCTCTACCAGCTGAGCTGAGCTATGGGACACCCCTGTCAAAGCAGGCTGGTCCAGGGTTACAGTGATTTCAATCTGCAAATTCCAAGACATTGATTTGAAAGAAATTGAAAGATTGATTTGTCTCACCACACCTCTCTAACATTTACAAAATTACCTAGATTGGCATATTTGTTAGTGATGGGCCCATGGGGGAATGTATCATTTATGGGGGATTTTTCATTTAATGTTTATCATTTTCTCATTCCTTCTCCTCTTCCACCTCCTCTCTCTATTTTTCCTTACCGCCCTTCTCCTCTCTGCTCCGCTCTTTTTTCTCATCCCTGGACGAAACAGTCTTTGTTCCCTCACCTGTGAAACTAGGCGATGCCCTTGATTTACAAGGACAGTACTGCACTCTGTGTGAGTGTGTGTTCTGTACAAAGGAGGACATTATATGAAAAACAGGATATAACACACCTTTGTCTCCATCTGTCATGCCGCTCACACCCTCTCAGACCAGTCTGTCAGCATCAGGGTGATTGTCATTATGAGACATCTCTGTAGTGAGTTCAAACTGGATTACATGTAGCCTGAAGCTGATGACATTTGATGAACGCACTAGCAGTCTAACAACAAGCGATTCAATATAATTAATGCAACAACACACTCACACACACACACTGTAGGGCTGATCATTCATCAACCTATCTCCTCCTTTAATCATAAAGTGAGGATTGGTGCATCAGTGCACATCGTACGCATGATGGAAATGTTCTCAGAATTAGAAAATACAGGAACTGCAGGTACATGGGTTTCTGTTCATACCATATTGGGCGCCAGCACACAAGGCATTATTCACACATATGATAGTGTGTACGGTTTGTGGACATGGGCAAAAGATCAGATTTCCATTGCATGACCCCCAGGAGCCTCGCAGCCAAGCAAGCGCAGAAAATACTGATAGTAATAACATCCAAGCAACAAGCAACTGAACCTGGCTGTGCTCTTCTCACTTGTATTCAGTTAAAATACAGGCAAACAATAGAGCCAAACATGAAATACCTTAAAGGAGAGAAGAGCTGTATTAGAATATCCAAAATACATTTTCATACCAATAAACCTGAAGTTGTTTATTAAAGCTTTTCATATGGGATTCTCTCTCTCACACACACTACACAGTGCAGACGCAGGGGGTTCACAGTACTGTAGGAGTCAATTAAAGGAGCTCTCCATTGTAATTACACTATGCTAGATATGCTGGCCCACTGGGAATTGAGGGTTTGTGTGTTTGTCCTTCCTCCTTCTGTCATCTTCCCCTCCCACTCTTTTACTCTCTCTTCATCTCCACCTGAGGGTGTTTCCAAGGGAGGGGCTCATTACATCCTAAATCCCTCTTTGCGCTCCCAAATTAAGAAATGAAATACAGAGATCATTATATCGCTATGATCCTTTTAAGTGAGGTGGGACATAAAATGAATGAATGCAGAACAGAGACAAAAATCACTGAAGTGGACAGCCTTTAGCGGACAGACCAACCAGAGGAGCTCATTTTCGTAATCAATTCTGTTTACCAATCATGGTAATCATTAGTGCCCTGAAACATGAAGGAGGACAAAACAGATCAAACCCTAACTGCCTCCTCTCCATCCATCCGTCTCATCCTTGTTTGTTTTGGCTCTTCCCCTTTCTTATCTTGTCTGCTTTGAGTCAGAGAAACTGCTGACACGGATAAACCTGCTGTGCCAGATTCAATCAATACAAAAACATCAACACACACACACACACACACACACACACACACACACACACACACACACACACACACACACACACACACACACACACACACACACACACACACACTTCAGAAGAAAAGCACTGATTAACTCACACGTTCTTATGTGTAAGCTTTGGTACCAAAGTAGCAATTCAAGTTGAACCTCAAGGAACCTGAAGTTCCTCAAACTAACAGCATCAGTGTATCACATTCATTACATCTGTCATTGACCGCTGTCATCTTTGATATTCATGTCTGACAGGAGAATAGACTGTTGCTGCTGTTAATTCAAGAATTACTAATTTAAAAGAAGAAAGGAATAATTTCTGTGTATGAAAAACTTTGACACAACCTGGAGTGAAGTGTGATGGTTAACAGTTCATCTCCACGGTAACACTAGCCACCAGCCAATGGGAGATAAGCCAAGTTGAGAGGTGTACATGTACTGTAAGTGTGTGTGAATTCTGCACTTTAGTTTCAACACACGCACAAAATACAGTATAGTCACGCAGGTCTTCTACTGGAAACAAACATGCACATACAGTAAGATGTTATGCTTCATAGACACAGCAGTTTGAGCTACACACAGTACACAACACAGACAGAATTACAAAAAGCTGCTGAGAAAAATAAGAGTTTACTCACAGATGAAAAATGCACACAATCAACATACTCTGCAGACAAGCATTTAAATAAGCTTAATTAGCATCCAACACATTATTTCACAAAAATCATGATTATATTCAGCTCAAACTGCAGCTCCCATGAGTCTTTGACACAAGACTGTCAAAACCTCATGAGAGCAAGTAGCTCTTTAACAGTAACAACTAAATATTATAGATATTAAAATAAGTTGTGTTGAATCTATTAGCAAGTACAATATTCCATATCAGTTTTGAATATTAACAAAACATCCTGAGCTATTCAGGGGAGAGGAGAGGGAGATACGGAGGACGGTGAGCAGTCAGGATGACAAATTGTTTGACATTACAGAAAAGAGCAAACGTGTGCAGATTCCACACCGAGGCTGACCGAGAGAGCGTGTGTGTTTTCACTCCTTTGCCGTCTTCACACCAATTAGTCTGAGTCACAGGAAGTTGAAGGCTGCTGGTCTAAGCCTGCCATTGGCAAACTGTTTGGATCATGGTTTGCGAGTGAACCGTCTTTGCATCCTGGGTTCTGTACCGCCCAAGATGATTGCGATTGGTTTAAAAAAATACAAACGAGGCAGACAGTTCCAGAGACTGTCTGGTGCATAACTCCAAAAACCAAAACCATTTTTGCTCTGCGATTTTTGTACAAATGCCGTTGGTTTCATATTCAGATATAACAGAGATAACAATTAAGGTGATTTTTCTACTTATATAAAAAACTTTTTTGTACTTTTTTCAATCAAAAATTGCTAAAAGAGTAACTGCTGAAGTGTATTATATGGTTTACATATATGCTTACACAGTATTACTCCTGAAAAACAGGGTAATTAGTTAGTTGACATTATGCAAAGAATCATACAGTAACTATTTGGACAGTTTACAGTTTACCACTACACTACTACTACTACATGACTAATTTTTGTTTTTGTTTCTGTGTACAGGAAGCAGGCAAATGAGACAATGGAGATAATAAAGTGCACGTGTGTGTGTGACTGCATCCACACTCACACAGTGTTATTTGGTCCTGATGAGCTGCTTATGTTTAACAAGAGGAAGCACAGCGTGAATGCCCATTAAAAAGAGAGAGAGAGCAAGAACACAGCTACAAAATACAAGTGAGCTCTCATTTCTGCAGCCACTGCAGGACAACAGTTTGATGTAAATAAAACACAAGCAGACACATTTTTTCACTGGTCCCTGACTCTAAAAATAATCCTCTTCATAATGAGGTGCAGCAAATAGGTTTTGGGGGTTTCCAAGTTCCACGTGTACACACATTTGCACTTAAAAAGATGGCAAAAACAGAAATGTTGCAAACATACACAGAGAACACTTGAACTTGTGAGTGAGGTGTGTCTCACGGTCCCTGAATAGAACTGAGGGTTTAGCGTTTGGCTGCGGTATAAGAAGAGGAGAAAGAGGGAGGGAGATGAGAGACAGATGAGAGGGAGAACAAGGGATAAAACCCTGAGGAAACTCATTTTTATTCAGAATGGAAAGAAAAGGACTGATGGTTAAGCATTCTTCAGCTAGATACTTTCGAAGCTTCAGTGTCTTTGCTTCATAAGACAGCCTTCATTCAAACTTTACATAACTTGTTAATGACCTACAGAGACAGACAGAACAGGAAGAGAGGACGAGTGGGTGGATGAGTGCATACTTGAACCTGTGACAGCACCCGAACCTAGAGACGTTAACAGCACTGAAACACTGAGACTGACAGTAACATCTTTTACACAATCATGTGTTCACAAAGTGGTGAACCTCCCTCCATGCTTGCTTGTGAACGAATAAGCCTTTCGAGGATGCCCCTTTCAGACTCAATCATGATGCCATCACCTGTTACCAAGCCTTTGTTCAGACAGCCGACAGACAGGCAGTCCACACTGCTATGTGCAAGTGATCACATGGGACTTGTGTGCAGACATTACTGACTGCATGGGTTGCTGTGGTAATGATGACATAGGCCTCAGTAACTATAGACCCCGGTGATGTGGCTCTTTAATGCTGAAGCATAAATGGGAATCCATCATCTCGCCCTCCAAACAATTGCAGTGCTGAGTTTATCTGCTGCAACGGAGGAGGCTGGTATACATCATGATGTTGGATTCAGCTCAGCCACTCTGATGTACTTCTGTCTCGCCGAATTTGATGTCGTCGTCACGTGTCATATTGCTTTTGATATGAGCTATTAAGAGTTTCTGTTAAACTTAGTGACAGTGAGTTTGTTCCACCTCAATAGCCAAATAAACACTGAAGTGTTTGTGTTCTGTGCTCTGTGCAGTGAAATCATTTGTAAAAACAGCACGCCCTCAAAATACCAAACTTCATGTTCTTGTGTCTGTAACTGGTATGTGCACGCACACACACACACACACACACACACACACACACACACACACACACACACACACACACACACACACACACACACACACACACACACACACACACACACACACACACATACACATACACACACACACACTAAGCCTGCAGTGTTGAGGTACACAACTGAGAGAGAGCTTATTTAAGTATCAAACATATTGTATGTGCTGCACAAGGAAGCTACAATGACTCCATTAATGAGACAGATACAAGATGGAAGGAATTCCTTTCTATGCTTACTTTGCATCAAAGGAAGCTACAGAAATGTGGGCATCACCAGAGGGAGTGATGAAGGAGGCGCTAGGCAAGAGAGGACAGAGAGACTAACAAACAGGGAGTCAAAGGGGAAAGACAAAGCGGAAATCAAAGAATGAAAACACACACACACACACACACACACACACACACACACACACACACACACACACACACACACACACACACACACACAACCAGTTTCCAATCACATATATCATTTCAGTACGTATTAAAAACAAACTTGAGATATAATCAACACAGCGTGTCTTTTCTGTCACAAGGGTCGAATTTCATGGGAAATTTGCTTAATTACTGGCTTACAAAAAAAGGAAATGGGCGCTATTCTTCCAGAAATGAGCTACAGCACCTGTTCATATCAAAAACAGAAAAGACATTATTAAACCATGTTGGCTGAGAACAGACCCTTTGACATCACTAAACTAATATGCTACACGCAATTTAGTGTATGGGAAACATGGGAAACACACAAAGCAATTTATCTGACCACTCAGGGACCTCCTTCCATCTGAAAACCTTTTCACAAAACTGCTCGGAGAAATTTACCTGAAGAGCGAACTTTGAAGCCGAGGCCATAGTCACGCCACTTTATGACTTTAAAAAACTTTCAGTCTTTCAGTGCATTTAGTGTGGATGCTGTAAGAGAGCTTTTGAAAGAAGATGTACACCTAAGATATGACATTAGAGAGGACAGTAGCAGCTAAGTGATTGAGGCTCAATAGTGACAAAAGATGTTTCTTGTCTGTCTCCCTTGAGTCTGTCTAGTGTTTGTCTGTCTCCCTGCAGGGGCGTGGCTGACAGGGAAAACGCATATGTTTTCATGCGGTTTGGCCTCTTGTTTACAAACAAATGGAATTTTTTTCATGGAAAACGATCATTTTTAAAAACTCTGGCCAAAGTGGAGATTTCTGAAAACGGAGGTTATGTGTTGGCGTGTAAACAGGGTTAAACAGCGTTTTAGGTTCTGAAACGTCACAACATGCGACTGAAAGTACTTAACGTCATGTGAGCGACCTATGTTTACACTTGCGCCCATAGGTTTGGCATAGTTATGATGCGCTCAACGGCGTATTTATCCGGGTTCATGTAAACGACAACATTTTTGAAAACAACGTTGTGTGCACGATGTTATTTTTGAAAATGGAGGGGCTTAAATATCCGTTTTCCAAAATACCCTGCTACGTGTAAACGTAGGGTCAGTATTCGTTGAATTGTCTGTTCACATCCATGTGACCCAGCAGACCTGCGAGGTACCTTTTTGATTCACTTTTGCTTTGCTTACTTGCCTGCCTACCTGACTGAGCCCTGGAAGGAGACTGGAGAAGCACTTGTCTAATCTCAGCCTCTTCAAGACTCAGAGATCACATCATTGCCTTAAATCTGCTTTGATCAAGTGCCTGATTAAAAGACATTTAACTCTTTCTTGGTCCCTGTGTGTCTGCTTCAGAGTGGCGTTTGGGTCCTGTGTTCAGTCAGATTTAACAGAGTCACAGGGCTGAATAATGAGAAACCTGAGGGCTAATATGGTGAGCCATGTATGACTGCACTGTCCTCGCTGCTGAACTCTGAACTAAAACACAGAATTCTACCACGTATTGTTTAATTATACACTGGAGCTTCTGCATGGAGGGTGCAGATGAAACGCTGTGAGCTAATGCACCGTGTAATTCATGAAGGCAGCAGATACCAATGCTGATTTCTACTTTCTCTACAACAGCCATGCTTAATTGTTTATCGCAGAGCCGAGCCATTTCAGAACCTTGTTAGAGTCAGGAGAAGGTTCGTGGTCTCAGGCTGGACTACACGCGTCAAACTGTTTAACCCCAACAGCAGGACACAGCTCTTCCTGGGTCATAATGTCACCATGACAGAGGAATGAGTGAGATAAACCTGGCTTAGGAATCTCACTGTCTGGAACAACCCTCTGGAGGACATTTAGGAAATTAGACAAAATACACAAACAGTCATACTTTGGTATGTTATCAGCCTCTGTGCCTGCTCCCATCCCTCTGAACCACCAAAGAACAGTAATTACTGTAAATGTTGGAGCAACAGAGGAGAGAGCAGGGAGAGTGTGAGGGTAGATAAAGGAGATGAGAGAGATAGTGGCTGTCGCAGCTGGAGCCAAAAGCTGCTCATTAAGCCAACCCCACCCCCAACACACACACACACACACACACACACACACACACACACACACACACACACACACACACACACACACACACACACACACACACACACACACTACAGCACACATTAGAACATACTAATACACATGCATGCCTATCTCCTGCAACATATTGCTGCTCAAGTCACTTTGCAAAATGAAATGACTATTCTGACATATTCAGATTTCAGTTGCTCCTCCTCCACTCCTCGGTGCTAACCCTTCCCGATTCTCTTTTTTCCTGCCGTCTCTGCATTCCATTTCCTCC
Organism: Chaetodon trifascialis; assembly: GCF_039877785.1. Lineage (NCBI taxonomy): Eukaryota > Metazoa > Chordata > Actinopteri > Chaetodontiformes > Chaetodontidae > Chaetodon > Chaetodon trifascialis. Next base: position 19,976,271 of record NC_092056.1, read on the forward strand.
TCCTCTTCTTTTCTCATTCTCCTTCTATCTGCTTTCCTCTTCCTTTCGCCTTCCTCTCATTTCCCAGCCTTCTTTCCTCTTGCCTTCTTCCTGTCTCCTCTTTTGTGTCTCCCCACGAGCCCACACACATGCAGCCAATCTAAGTCAATTAAACAAATGGTTTTCATTCTCTCTCCCTATTATACTGTCTGTGACTGCATTCATGATGGACTTAAAGTCATTACACTAAGCTCTGTGTGTGTGTGTGTGTGTGTGTGTGTGTGTGTGTGTGTGTGTGTGTGTTTGATTTTGCAAATCCTAAGCTAATTAGGTAGCGCCCATGGCACTGCCAGCTACAATGGCAGGCCAGGGAAATGTTAGAGAGATAAGGCTCAACATACTAACATACACACTAGGATTACTGTAATGAGTTCACACATGCCGCATAGAGGCACGTATGCATGAAGACACAGGAGAACGCTCATGTAGGAGGGCATAACATGCAATCTTTTTCTTAATTTTTTCCATTTTAAATCCTTCAATTTTGTAAAGAGTTGGGCTGTAACTTCCTCTAGCCTTCTACCCTTGACTTCTTCCTTCCTTAGTGCATTTCTTCAGAGCAAAAGTGAGTTGTACTTCTGCTTATGATATACTTTCTCACGCATAAGTTTGGAGAGTGATAACTTTTCCATTTGTTAAGGTGCGCTAGTTTGATGGAGTCTGCATCCAATTAAGTTGCTCAACAGATGGCCAATAAATATAAAGCCATGAGAATAAATTACTCCTACACACAAACAAGATGTTGCACTCACACATCGACAACACACATCTGTACAGACCAAGAATCTCTTAGACACAAATACACACAAGTCATATTACGATAAGCCTGACACACAAACTCACAACATTATAACAACAAGAAATGAGAGTCATAGAAAATTACACCTACACAGACACACACGTGCACACACACACACAATCATTTCTGCTCGTGTAATTGAAGCCAAAACAGTTTTCAGCAGGGGTGTAAATTTATTGGCTCCACGCTCACACATGACACCAAGTAGTGTGTGTGTGTGTGTGTGTGTGTGTGTGTGTGTGTGTTGTCTGTGCGCAGCTGGTGATAAATCGTCTCCATACATAGGTAAGAAACAATACAACATACTTTTCCATGGGGAGTCGCCTTGCTTCCAGCATGGTCAGATGAGAGGTGTGTGTGTGTGTGTGTGTGTGTGTGTGTGTGTGTGTGTGTGTGTGTGTGTGTGTGTGTGTGTGTGTGTGTGTGTGTGTGTGCTTGTCCCAAGAGTCACATTTATAGCCTCATACACACAGAACCATAAATACAGCTACTTCAAACCTTTTATCGGGTAGAGTATGTACTCCCTGTTCAAATCCTTCATCCACGCGTTCCCCCTTTCCCCTTTCTTTGTTCTTCTTCTCTAAATCCCTTTACTGCATCTCCTATCTCTCTGTTCTTGCCTATTTTCGATCTCCAGAATTTATTCTGCCTTAACACCTTCTGTCTCTGTGATTTTACCTTCTTTCCTCCTTTGTAAGACTGTCACCCACTGCACCTTGTCTTCCATTTTTCTCCTTTCCTCACTCTCCTCTTCCCTTCTGTCTCATGCTTTTTCTACTGTCTGTGACTCCAAATCTCAACCTGTTCCTCCTGCAACACCCTCATTCATTGTCCAGCCATTTCTTCTTTTGGAGTGGATTCTGACTTCATGGTTAACTTCTATGACATTTTCTTTGCATTTCTGATGCTTATAACCTCATTCCTTCCTTATCCTCCTCCTTTCTGCGCCAAGTTCTGCCCACAAAAATAATTGGTTATGGTTAATGTTAAGAGTTAGATCTGGAGTGTTAAATGAGGAGTCGCTATTTTGTATTCAGTCTGTCTTACAAATCAGGCCGAAAACTACAACAATTCAGTGTAATTAAAGTTTCCATTGACAGACGATTGTACAGGACCCAACTCAGACTCTGAAAAACACTGCCAGAGACAAAGACAACATCTCCTTTCTGAGATAAGACTTAGCAGGACAGTCATTGTGCAAAGTCATAGAATTTCTTTTTTTTCCTGGACTGAAAATATTTTGCTTCATTACAGATATTATCTGAAACCAGTGCACACATGTCGTGGTGAATGCACACAGAGAAAACTCTGCCAATCACAATGAACACCTTGTTGGGCATGTACTGTAGATGAGGCATGTTATGTGGCTCATGTGGAGGAAAAATTAGATTCTGTTACAAGCTCAATGTATAACTACTAATAATTACAGACTGCAGAGTAGACCGTCCACTCAATTCAGCGCACGCAAGTATGTTAAACAAAAATGTATGCAGGAACTTCCTACAGTGTGGATATTATGAAACAGTACATCACCATCTTAAAGCACAGACTGTATGTTCCCCTTTAGAGCTGGTGACTTTTCCATGGTGTTATAGAGTCCTATAATTCAAGAGTTTAAAATTCAAGTGCTGGCATTGGCCAGTTACAAAACTGGGCCTGTGAGGTGTCTTCCAAAAGTTATATATAACTCTGATATCAAAAGCTACAGTTTAAGAGACTTGGCATCAGAGGGAGTGTCAGTGAAGTAGAGAAGTGATAGGCAGCACAGTGTGAATGACTGAGGCTGAGAGAGCGAGAACAAGACACAGGAGGAGCAGGTTTAGAGCAGACAGAGGTGTGTGTGTGTGTGTGTGTGTGTGTGTGTGTGTGTGTGTGTATTTATCATGTTGTGGGGAAAAAAATCTGTTTACACAGTCACATTGTGGGGACTCGCCTCCCTTATGGGGATAAAATGCAGGTCCCCTTAATATAAATCATTAAATTTTAGGGTGCAGAGTGAGGATAGGGTTACGGGTTAGCTAAGGTTAGGTTAGGTACAGGTTTAGGAACAGCCAGACAGTGGTTGTGGTTAGGGTTAGGGTTAGGGTAAGGCTCCAGGAAATTAATGTAAGTCTATGTAATGTCCCCACAAGTGATATAAACACAACATGTGTGTGTGCGCGCGTGCATGCGTGCATGTTTAATGAGATAATATGTTGGTCATGTACAGAGTGTGTGTGAAAAATGGATCTCAGCGCACCAAAGGCCGATGCAGTATAACAATAAGCTCACGAACACAAACACAATGTGAGACACATATAAATACACACAAAGATACCCATAGGAAGGATCCACAGCTAAACAGGTATGCATGTAGGAATACACATACATACAGTAAACACAACTGAATGTTAAACACCAACTTTTAAACCAAGTCAGGCAGTCAGGATGGACTGGTGTGCAGTCAACGTCCCCGCTGGGATATGAAAACAAAAAGACTGACGAACCCACATATGTGTATGTTGTGAGGATACTCAGTGACATAATGACTACCTCAAACCCTAACCAAGCCCTAACCACTAACCCTTAACCTTACCTGAACCTAATTCTATTCTAAGCCTTAAAACCAAGTCTGAACCCTCAAACAGCTTTTTGAAAACCCGTCTGACAGTGAGGACCATGCAAAATGTCCTCACTTTCCAAAAATGTCTTCACTCTCAAGGTCTACAATTCAACTTGATTTTCACAAAGACAGCTGTACATCTGTACACACACACACGCACGCACGCACGCACGCACGCACGCACGCACGCACGCACGCACGCACGCACGCACGCACGCACAGTCCAGAGAAGGGAGAGAAGTTGCTTGAGGGAGGCAATAAAATGTGCCGCGGCCAGATCTCATCTGTCACTGCTTATTGCACCAACGCAGTCTGACCAAAACACACACACACACACACACACACACACACACACACACACACACACACACACACACACACACACACAAACAAACCCTACTCTAGTTCAAAGCAACACACAATGGACCAGAACCTGATGCAAGCACACACACATCCCACTGCAGTCTATGTTGATAACATAGCACAGAGCTACACACACACACACACACACACACACACACACACACACACACACACACACACACACACACACACACACACACACACACACACACACACACACACACACACACACACACTGCAAAACAAATACGGCACATAATACACACAAACGTACACAACCCTCCCTCCCTCGCTGCTTCTCTTGGGTATATTAAGAGCAATGATACTGTGGCATTACTTCATTGTGTGTGTTAGTGTGCATGAATGTGTGTGTTTGTGTAATACTATTAGTGTGCTGTGGAGGGAGTAGCTATTAGCATAAAGAATGGTTTTATAGCACAAACCACTCCCCCACTGTAAAAGACTAGACCTCCAACACACACACACACACACACACACACACACACACACACACACACACACACACACACACACACACACACACACACACACACACACACACACACAGTAATGACCTATTTTGTTTGTCTGTTAAGCACACTGAATATTCCAAGTACACAATAATAAACTTCTCATTTGTTACGTTCTTGAGCCATTAAAGAAAGAGAGAGCACAACGGGGGAGAGAGGAGAAAGAGAGAGGGGAGAAGAGGAAGGAGCTGCATGTGCAGGCAAGAATAATGAGGAGGGAGATATGAAAAGATGTAAGGACAGACAGAAGTACACCAGTAGAAAGGACAGAGAGATACATGGACAGTTAAAGCAGATGAGAGAGAAACAGAAAACAATACTGCAGAAGCAGAGAAGACATCCAAGAGGATAAGCACAGACAGAAAGTGAAATGAAGGACTTCACCACTCCTTCATGCCACCAATACAGGATTCTGTCCATGCGATCACAGTGCCCCCTATTGGCAGCCTATAGAATACCACTTTGGAGATTGGCAAAAGCACAGGTCTCACAGGTGGAAGTTCTGTCCATTTCTGCTGTGCTTTATTTTATGTTTTGGTTGCATCTGTCTCTGCACTGTACATGTGGGGATGAAGAGATTGAAGTTTTGAATGAGTGCATGTTAAACTGGTGGTGGTGAGGAAAATAAGACAAATGTGCTTGTTCTTATGTCCATGTTTTGTTGTGTGCTTTATTTTACCAAACTTTCAAAGCCGTCATAGCTTGAAAGTCATTTCCTTTCAGTCCTTTCCAGAAAGTTCATCAGTGGGATTAAATCTTGTCTGATTTTTCGTACTTGTTATAGGGATTTTACTGGTAGTTTGAGGCAGTGAGACCTTTTTTTGTCATAAAGCAAATCAACTTGGGGATATTTTCTCTTCCTAGGTATCTGCAATAAGCTCTATGAACTACCACTTGGCTGTGTGTATGCTGAACTATCAGACACACTGTTTCTGTATCACCTCCCTGTTTGATACGCTGTTCTTTTACAGCTGGTATTAGGAAAGACATTGCCATTTCTGTATATAGGTATTAACCAGATCCTTGCACATTTCAATTACATCTGTAAGCTGACATCACAGTATGTGTGATGTGCCTGCATGGTGCAATGTTTTAAAGGCCTGTGCTGTTGAATATTGCGTCAAATACACTGAGGAAAACAGAAGTTCACAAAAAGGTTTCAAACAACTGCAAGTCACATCATGAACAAACAGGGTTTCAGTGTAATGAAAGACTATAAATAAGGCCAAATGTATGCTTCTTCATTCAGGTGTTCTAGCAATCACATACAGAATACAACAGAACAGATTCTTCAAGTGAGGGAATTGATTCATAAGCCCGCCTGTTACAGCATCACTGCAACACAAGATGAATGTGACGTACATTATCACGCCATGTCAGGAATTTATTAAGTTCCCAAATAACACAAGAGATAATAAAATGTGATGTGACCAGTTATGGAGGTAGAATGAGTCCAGCTGGGGACCACACAGTGACAGAGAAAGGGGGGTGAGATGAGATGAGATGAGACCAGCTTTCTCAAGGCCAGTTACTACATGCCGACGTTTACGTCTCAGTGACAGCGCAGCAAACTCTGGAGACTGTAGTGACTCAACTCGCTCACCTCTGAAGGTGTGGGGGAGGTCTGTGGCATTCCAGCTCGATACTATCTTTCATCAGTTTAATCAGATGGAGACACCTTAACTGAGATGAAAATGATATCCCTCAATCAATGAATACATGGATGACTTCATGAATAAATAAATCCATATAAAACACAATATGACCTTTGTAAAAGTCAATATCTTGGCATTTGACAGTGTGATTATTTGAAAACTCAAACCATTAAGATTTTGGACAGCAGTATCAGTCAGATGTGGTGTGACCAGTTACACAGACAGAATGAGTCCAGTGGGGGTTTGTGTGGTCACAGTGACGTTTGACCACCAAATGTGCCGACAGGAACAGATGGTGAGAAACTAACCAATAGTGACCGTTAGCAACATGAATTCTTTGAGTCACCACATTGTCCAGTACTTTGTACACAAACACAAACAACAATCAATTACTGAAGTTCCTCTACCAGTCGAAGCCTTACAGCTTCAGTAGCCTCAGTGAGATGATACGTTAGTCTCTGAGTGGCTGAAGGGGTAATTTGCCCTGCTGACCATAATAAGTTATCAGTATATGATGTTTTCACACAGGCATTATTGCACCCCAAGGCTACACACAAACACACGTACAGTAAGCACGCACATACACATCAAAAGATAAACATTAAAAATGCAACTGGTTTACTTTCATGTGTTTCACTTAAAAGTGTCATTCTGTCATCTCTCCTTCACAATGCGATTACATGTTAGCATGTCAGGTTTACTGACCCTCATGCACGACCCATCTCCCCTCCCCTTCCCCTTGTCATGTGCATGAGCCGGACGCCACCTGCTGCTGATTGGCTGGGATAATGTTCTAGACACTTTGTTTGTTACCTATCTACAGAGCCAGGGCGCACATACAGAAGTGACAGCTAGCAGACTGTGAGGGCTGTCTCCAGAATCACTTATCACACCTTCAATGTACGCCGTTTTAATTTTCCTTTTGTTCCTCCTGCATGCTTCAGCTCCCAGCCCTGTCTGTCTCATTCCCTTGGGTCTTGCTTTTGTAAGGTATCACTCAGTCACAATTCATGTTAACTGACAAATGTATTTAGAGCGAGTCTTCTTCATGAAGTTGTTAACCTAGTCGGACAATTTCTGTTTACATCTCATGTTGTGACACACTTCACATTTCCCGCTCTTCTTTGATCTCTGTCTGTATGACATTCTCCCTCCCTCATCTCTCTCTTTTCCCCCTCTTTTTTCTCTCACACACACTTCCTCCCTTTCCTCTTCTCTTTAATCCACTAAGTGTTGTTCGCTCTTCGTCTCCCTCAGATTGGAGCAGAACTCCCATCGGAATCTTGAACCACATTTAATCAGCAGCTTTTCAGTTTTCCCAGCTTCACAATCCAATCCCACACACACACACACACTCATGCATACACGCGCACACGCTCATGCACTCAGGCGCGCGCGCGCACACACACACACGTATCTCATCAAATTACACTCTCGCTCCTCTCATAATAATAATGCATTATGCAAAAACGTGGAAACAAATGTGTGTGTGTGTGTGTGTGTGTGTGTGTGTGTGTGTGTGTGTGTTGGTAAAACATGTACATGTTCACTGTTAGCCTCCACCAGCAGCTCTGTGAGGCTGTAATGCTCATTGTAAAGCAAATTATAGGTTCCAAAGTCAAAGTTTGTGTTTTATCCTAAGCAGCTGCTGAAGTAAATGTAAAAATGGTAGTGGTTGTCATGCTAACATGGTGGCACTGACAATGTTAACATGCTGATGTTTAGCACATAATGTTTAATGACAATCCATCAAATAGCTGTTGAGGTAATTCACTTAGAACCACAAAGTCAGCCTCAAGGTGGCGCTAGAGGAAAACTATCGCCAAAGGGATCATTAGAATCCATTCTCTGGGGATGGTCAATATCTGTACCAAATTTCATGGCAAAGGATCCAATATTTATCAAGGTATTTTAGTATGGATCAAAGCGGTGGAAGAGCGACTGATCATCCCTACAGCCCTGCCATGAGTGAGTTTGCCAAACCTCTTGTTTGTTTTACGGAAACAATTTTAGCTCATTCCCCTGCCTGCTTTCAATTAATACACACACATACTCATATAACTCATATCACTCACTCGCTCGCTCGCACGCACGCACACACACACACACACTCAATTCTTGTTGGAATTCAAACACCTTGGAGCCATGACATCTCAAAGCGGAGTCATACAAGCTAAAAGAGGTAGAGCGAAAACCAGTTAAAATTCAAGTGAAGGCAGCTGGTGTGTTTTAAGAGAATAAGACCTGAGGTTGTTCTGGGAATACACACACACAGAAACACACAGGGACCTAATCACAGATGCTGGGAAGATCTTAGACATATGTTGGGGTCCATCCAAAAGCAGCAGGGGATGCTAAAAGCAATAAACAGTTGCTTTCTCTGTTTGTTTGTCTTTTTGTGCACATGTAGGCATGAGCTCGGGTTGCGTGTACCTTTGCAATAAGGCTGAGAGGTTCTCTGCAGGAAGGTGGCAGTGCTGATGTCATGTCCTGTGCCAGGTCAGGTACCTCCTGCTGCAGGTAGAGCTCTAACATAGATGCCAGCTGAGACAGACCTTGTTTTTTCTCCTCAGACACAGAACTCAGGTCTGTAAGAAATAATTACATAAAAAAGTCATTTGTCTGTCCCTGTGAACTTCTGATTATGTCAAGAATACATAGACTCTATCTTCAAGAGAGAGTTTAGATATGGTGGACAAAGCAACCTTTTTATTTTATACTGCCCTGGCATTCGACCCAAGCACAAAACACACACATACTTTTGGAGGAGAGACTTACGTGATTCATGCTCCTCTAAAGTGTAGAGCTCCTCACTACTGCTCTTAGATAGACTTAACTATAAGGAAAAAGAAGGGGACATTAGCATGTTATTATGGTTTTATAGGATTATTTATCTGCTATTGGTTTACAAGAGGATTTCATAAGTGTGAGAACAAGTGGAATTTTCCTATATCAGCTGAGGTGCTTTTAATCTTTTAGTGAGACAACACATGTATAATCTGAAAAATCTAGAAAACAGCTAAGTTTTCATAACACAGTAGTAATGTGCAGCCAATCAAAATTAAGTGAAGGAAAGGTTTAAATAGCCATTTTTATTGCATCTTCGTTGTGTACATTATTTTGAGTCCAGAAACATACCAAGGCAAAGATGAGTCTCGCAGCCAGGCGGACCGAGTCAGTGGGAATTCTTGGTAGGAGGCTTCTCAAACATTTACACTCTCTCTTATGGCCCGACCACGCTTCTCTCTGCAGGAGAGGGGCATTCAACAAACTGACAGCCACACCCCAACATACAGGACATACACACTTTCATATGCGCGCGCACACACACACACACACACACACACACACACACACACACACACACACACACACACACACACACACACACACACACACACACACACACACACACACACACACACAGATACAGATACTGTACCTGGCAAGTGATATTGCAGTAGCGAGCCGTCTTGCACTGGGAACACCTCAACAAGGTCTGGTGTCTGGACAGAAGGAGAGAGAACAGGACTTGCTAATTCTGCACAGATTGTCAACTGCACTTCTTAAAGAGAGCAAAATCATACAAAGGCTGATTCACTTTTATCAAAAGCTCCAAAGGACAGAGGTAGAAAAGTCCTCCAACTTCTCTCAAGAAGTCAGCGACTCAGTGAGCTGAACTGGGACCAGCACATTGTCAGACTTTCACTGTTGTTGCACCATTTTAGTGTCTGAATAAACACTGTTCCACTGCTCCACATATAAAACAACTTTGGTCATAGTCACTACCAAACATATGCACATATCCACTCAAGCATCCTTTATGTTTCTACCATTGTCTTCACCTTTTTTCATGCAACAAAGTCGTCTTTTCCTTCTCTGCTTGCTATATTAAGCCGACTGTGTGCATACATTATCTAGTTTTATCGACCTGCCCATCTTCTTTTAGACTGTCTGAAGAGCAATATATTAGGTCCACTCTCTTCACTGTCACAGCCTGTTAGTATCACAGCACTCGCATGTGTCTTAGTGTGTGTGTGTTTGCTGTGCATGTCGTCCACTTGTGGTGTTTATGTCCCTTATTTCGTGCATGTGTGTGTTTCTTGTCTCCCTGGTCTGCGGTGTTTCTCAGAGCGACACTGCTGTCCTCTCCAGTTAGCCTGTCAGTCCGATAACAAGCTTAAAGAGCAGTGTCTATCTGCTTCACGCAGCCAATTACAGCCAGTAGATAGAGCATCACTGAAACACACACACTCGCACACGCACACACAAAGACAAGATGTGAGCCAAAGGAACTCTCTCAGAGTGTATTTGTGCACAGGCCAATACCATCCATACAGATTATACATATACAGTACATAGGTATTGTGCTTGCAAAACATTACATTATAGCAGGCTTTTCTGCCTTTATTCGATAGTAGAGATTGACTGATTTATTGTTATTTGGGTCTGTTAGTCAAAATATTTGATAATAAATTTAAATAAAAATGTATGTAAGTGCTTATAAAATAATGTTGAATTAATTTAGCATTTAGCACCTAAATGGGCCACATATTTCCCTCAGGAGTTTGTGGAGTTTGTTAACCCTGCCACCAAGTGGCCAAAAACTTATTTCAATATTATTCATATATTTAATATTTTACCATGAGAGGAGACAGACTGGAAAAATGGAGAGCAAAGGGGATGACGTCCAACAAAGCTCCGCTTGCTGAAATGAAAGCAGGAACGTTGCGATTACATGGTCTGTGGCCACGAAATGAAGGGGACGCCGCTTAAAGCAGATTTTTCAAGTCTTTAACTTTGAATCTAACTTCTGACTGTTGGACCGTGTGTCCTTGCAGCTCGATAAACTCATTTTACACAGGATCTCTGCGCTTCAGCAAGGCACATCTGCTAGATGCTCTTTTCATTTAAGTTTATTAAATACCCTCATATTGAAAGTCTCTGCAACAAGCACAAGCACCAATGACCCAAATGACCCAGAATGCTCTGAACCTTGTATTCAATTTTCTGTTTGTGAGTGTGTAAAGGACTTCTTTGCATTACTAGTGCCATTCCAATATTAGAGCATAAGTGAAGGAGAGTCAGCCCAGGGCTTGTTTGCTATGAGCTCACATGCTGCAAGAAGTCCCTCTGTGTGATGAGAGAGGGGCAGATAAAATGATTGCCAATTAAACCTGACAAAGGATAGCATTATGTGCTTACACACACACACACACACACACACACACACACACACACACACACACACACACACACACAAACTGACGTAGGCCTAATGGAGAACATGTTACGATAGATGTAACACAATCACCCAGGGCATATCGCACTGAATATGGGACATTTGATTAGATTGGACATACTTATGACTGCAGATGACATTATAAGAACCTTAAAGGCAAAAGCGCGCGCACACGCGCGCGCACACACACACACACACACACACACACAGAGGTCTGACAGAAGGCTGTTGCCTGTCAATTTTAGTGACAGAAGCTAAGTGTTTCTTATGACAGTCTATCAGTGTGTGACCAGACTGGACTGTTAAATTTGGCTCAAGGCCCCCAGAGGCTTTAACAAGTTTCCAAAACACACTCCTTTTTCCTATTCTCTCCTCCTGACTCTCTTAGCGTCTGTAATTTACAGCTTCCCTCTCTGTCCTTCTCCTCTCTTCCTCCCTTACCTCTTCTTATCCCCCCTCTTGTTATAATGCTGTGTCTTAGCTATTTGCGATGACCTTTCCAGCCTGAAACCCAGTGGTTGAATTTATAGTCTTAGAGATTCATGAAAACACAGCTATTCTTGTCATGTTGACCAGAAACAGGGAAGCCACCCACAATTTAAGAAACACATGCCTGCAGTATGAGACACAAAGCAGCAGCAACAGATAGGAGTATGCCAGAACTAAACACAGCCAGGTTCTGTGCTGCTTCAACAGATGAACTGGGAACGTAACTCACACATTAAGTGTCTGGTCACATCACAAGCAGACAGCTACAGGAAGTCCATCCATCTTCCATGAGGCTGGACAGAAAGGCTAATGCTGAGCACAACCTTATTTTTACATCTATGCTTGTTCCCTGCAGCTCAACCTTGTGGGAAATGTTGCCCTTGCGGGGGCAGTAATATGGTGATAGAGCTATATTATGGGTTTGGGAATAGAAGAGTTCCAAACTAGAACAAAATCCAAAATGACAAGAATTAAGTACCATAAAAAACATTGAAGTTCAGTTGTACCAATCGGTTCCTAAATGGGTTACCCTTTATTATGTAGTGTAATTTTTCCTACGCAGACATGTGATGACTTGAGTAACAGATGTATAATTTTTTTCCTACGTAGACGTGATGATTTGAGAAACAGATGTATAAATCTTTTCCTATACAGACATGTAATGACTTCTGAAACAGATGTGTCAGCTATCGTGTTGTAATGTAAGCAGAGCACTGATGACCAGAGAAACTGTTGTGGCAACAATCGAGTAGTGCTACTGTTAGAGTTGGGCGGTTTGATACCGTCAAACTTTCCCTACATTTTCCCGGGGTATATGGTATTACCGTGACTAATTAAAAATTACTTTGCAGGGCAGCGTGACGTGCACGCAGTTCAGACGGTCAATGCTCACGCTAAGAGGCACCAGTCCTAACTTGTAGCATACCAGAATGACGGGGAGAAACTCAGTTAAAAGCCTCTACCAAACATTGCCACCCAAACAAAACATAATTCATACCTCACAGAATTATATGCACATGTCAAAGGTACTGCATCTGCTGATTTCACCACCTCACGCAAACCTCAAAAGCCCAGTATCATATGAAAGCAGAGAGTCTGATGATCATGAACATGTCTGCCTTCTCACTGTGCGACGAAAACCAAAGAGTAGCAGAAAAAAAACTTCGCTAAATCATAAAGTATGTTTAACCTTTGCTGTTTTGTGGTCAAAGTTATATTCCAGCTTGAGAAAATGCTGCTAATGTCTCCTCCAATGGCTCCGTGGTAGTTTGAGATCAATCACGAATGTCCTGCTTGTTTACATAAAGAGGAGGGGTTTTCTAGAGTGGAGGGAGCGCTCTTCATGCAATAACCTATCTCTGGGGTTACTTCCTTCTGGATCGTCATTGGTGTTTCTATGGTGAATCTGGGCGGGTCGCTGAGCTATTGACCGGCATAACTACGCAGTTAGTTTCACCGCTCCGTCTCATGAAGGAGCAGAGCGCTCACAGAGGACTCTGCTGAGCAGTCCGAAGTGTTATTTTACAGTTTTTTTTCCTTTTATGAGAGCTAAGAACAATAGCAAGCAGAAAAAAAGACTGAAAAGGTGTTTTCAACAGAGGAGTTTCTCCATATGCTTGGACGAGATAACAGTACTCTGCCCAGACGCGCCCATATGAGCGCCTGGACATACCTGCGTTAAAACATTTGTAAAACTGCTCGGGTTCATTCTTAGCATGTACTTTTGCAAAGTCACCTTTTCCTTGAGTAAAAATTCAACCAGATACATTGGACGGAGTGGACTTCATTTTTGTTATGACGATGCTACAATTATGTTCGACCCCTATAGACCTATATGTGCAGCATTTTTTTTAATGACGATAATTAAACTGATATCGTTGCTATTTTTAGATACCGAGGGATACCTTATTAGCGGATTGCCGCCCAACCCCAGGCTACTGTGTTGAGCATTGAGCAGAGATATGATGGTACTCATGTGCATGCTTCCTGGGACTTGCCTATGATTCGTGTGCAGGTGTCTTGGCAGCTGCTTCTTCTTTGTGTGGTGAACAGTATAAAAGACAGAACACAGACCACTGTAGGTCAGAATCCTTTGGGTTTGTACCTTGTGCAGATCTGAACTATTCTCCTTATTGCCGGCAATAAAGTATTTTGCTCCTCGGACTTCTGACTCCTGCAGATCTTTATTTGGGCATATTCAAGAAGATTTTTTCATGAAACAATTAGACAGCTGAGTTTGAGTGTTTTTGGCCTTTGTGGTTTGTGCATTTGGCCTTCACATTCCACAACAATTATTGCAAACAAAGGCTACATGCCTATAAGGCCATGGCAATCGGCCAGGACATGTCTAAACCATGTATCAGTGCAACAGTGTGTCAGTGACTGGTTGTGATGTGGGAGCTAACAAAGAGCTGGTGGTCAAGCAAATGGTGAGCAAGTGGCAGTGACCAGTGGAACTCCAAGGACAGCGAGTAAGAAAAAGATGAGACAGAAAAGTCACCCACAGCCTCTGATCATGGCAAGACAAAACCTGGCCCTCAGCACCAAATCTGTAGAGGCAGAGGTCTACCACAGCAGACAGGACTCAAGGTGCAGCGTGTGCAAAGATGCCCCAGAAACAGCTCAGCACATAGTAGTAGCGTATAAGATGCAAGCTGGGACAGCATACGCTGAGAAGCAAAAACAAATGACTGGGATAATGTACAGGAACATCTGTGCCAAGTATGGATTACAATGGGTCCCAATGGGACACACCCATGAAAGCAGTTGAGAACAACTGAAGTAAGATCCCGTGAGACTTCAAGTTCAAGACTGACAAGCAGCGGCTGGCTGACCAACCAGACATTGTGGTGATTCACAAGGGGGAGAAGAGGGCAGCTGTGATAGATGTGGCAATCCCAGCTGACAGTGACATCAGAAAGAAGGAGCATGAGAAGACAGGGAAGCACCAGGGGCAGAAGGAACAACTGGAACAGATGTGGAAGAAGTCCAAAGTGGTCCCAGTGGTAATAGGAGTGTTAGGGGCTGTGTCCCCAAAACTGGGAGAGTGGACCCCACGGATTCTAGGTCCAACATCTGAGGATAATACATACTGCACAGCAAAAAAAAAAAAAAAAAGACATCTCAGATGTCTCGTAGGGGGAAGAGAGGTACGCAGAGGATGTGAGACGAACAGACTGGAACCCAGACGGAGTATTAGTACAATACTGTTTATGTAGTCACTAAGCTACAATAATGCACAGTTGCACCACAGCAACTGTTGTTATGGTGACTGCCTCCAGGCTGATAAGGTTTCAGCATTTATTATCCACTCAAACACACACACGCACACACACGCACACACACGCACACACACGCACACACACACACACACACACACACACACACACACACACACACACACACACACACACACACACACACAGAGCATACTGTTGGTCTCATGATTCAGGTACTCCATCAGGACCACAGAATTCATATCTTGGCTAAAGATAATTGAATATTTTCTCCCTGTAAGGATTGTATGACACTCATGAAACAAATATTTTTGCTCCTTGCTCATTATAAATGAGACAATGGGACAGTGAAAATGTGACACACTAACTTTGATTATTGGCCACCTGAAATATCCAACTACAGCTCGAGAAAAACAAAAGCACAGTCTTTTACAGGAGCATCTTGTACACCAGTTCAACCAACTGTCATTTGGGATTATTTGGTTCAAAGAGAAACAAACACCCACACATATTCTGTAAATTTCACACGTTATGCTCTGGCCTCTAGGCAATAACAAACAGGAGTTCAGCCACATACACCGCTCGAAACAGTGAATATAGTATGACACACACAGACACAGACACACACACACACACACACAGACACACACACACACACACACACACACACACACACACACACACACACCACACACACACACACACACACACACACACACACACACACACACACACACACACACACACACACACACGCTGATTGAACATCATTCAAATATAGATGTGGACACCAGCAACAGAAGGAGAAGGATCATGATAAACAGGAAAGATGGCAGGAAAGAAACCAACAGGTCAGAAAGAAATAAAGTCCCTTAGCCTTCGTCACTTCATTAGTATGCAACAGAGCCATACTTTCCTGTTTAATAAGAGCACTCACTTTCATTAAGACATTGTGATTCCTCCCATGAAGCACATCTGTCTCATTTTCAGCCATGTTTCTAATGTTCCCTCTCCCTCTCTCTCTTCATGCCTTTCTTTCACTCTCTCTCACTCTTCTTCTTTCTGCCCCTCTTCTTCCTCTATGTCAGATGTTTTGTGAAGTGATGCTGCTCTGGATAGCAGGTCCATGGTTGGACTGCAGGCACAGTGGGAAATTTCATGAATAACATTAGATGGGTTTCATTAGGAATATGCAGAGGGCTGAATTAAAAAACAAAGTCTCTCTCTCTCTTCCTGTCATACTCTATTATTTTGCTCGTCTTCCTCTCCCCCTGTATAGTCCTCGGCCCTTTCTCTCTTTCATGGCCTTCTTTTATCATTCTCATATGCCACACAGAAGGGGTGGGATGATAATCAATTTATTTAAATATCTTGATTCCAAAACAGTTTCACACCACCACTGAGCAATTCATTGTTTAAATATACCAAACATTTGCTGGTTCCATCTCGACAAATATAAATGCCTTGGTGATATGTTCTCTTTCATATCACTCAAAATGGAATGTCTTTGGAATTTCACAACCAATCAATAATGAGATGAATTGTTAGATGCAGCCCTAATCAAGATTACCGTAATGAATATAATCACAGTCTATGGTCATGACATGAACCTCTTTGTATTTTGTTACTCCACAGACACAGAGACAAAAAGCAAAGCGCCATTAGATACAAAATAATGTCACGAGTTACAAATAACATGATACCTTATCTACTGTAGAGAAACTTGGCTGTTTATACTGCAAGTTATATTCTCAAATCAAACATTATCAATTATGAAGCAAGTTTTAAAAGGAAATTTCAATTCTGTGAGATAAATCTAATGTAATGAGGCAATCAAATTCTACATTTTTATATGGGTGCGTGCCTACTATGTATAGTGTGCCTACTTTATTTTCTTGTCCCCAAAGACAAAAGTCGTGTGCAGGGAGACACATATGACAGATGTGAGTGGAGAAGGAAATCTGGAAGAAACACAAAAAGAGGAACATAAAAAGAGAATAAGGACATAAAAACTGCCACCAGACAGTGGAGAAAGTGACTGAAACACATTGATATGTAAGAGCATAGATGTGTGCACTTCTGTGTGTACATGTGGTCAATTTTGTTACATCCATGCTATCAGACAACTAATTAGGCCTACCTCAGCATGTCTCTGATGGTGTGTGTGTGTGTGTAGCATGGTAATTAATTTCCCGGGAGTATTGGCTATGAGAGAGATTTAGTTCTATGTTCGTGTGTGTGTGTTTGTGTATGTTAATAATTAGTGGGGTCCTCTTTTCTGGGCTGTCCGGTCGTGCCTGAGTGAATTTTCTCATTTCCAGGCTGAGTGGCCAACACAGCATAACACCACTCGCTCCCACATGACAGGTAATGCTGTGTGCGTAAATGTATGGAAATTGCTGACAAATATTAACATAAATCATCTGCAACATTCCTGATACCTTCAACATTGTTCAAGAATACTAGAAAAACAGAACTGCTCCATCCTGAAACAGTTTGACATACTCGTTCTTGCACATGTAACAATGCTAATTCCTGCACAAACCCTCTCTTTGCAAGCAATGCCACTGCTGTGTATTACAAAGTAAATGTGAGAAAATGCAGGAATGAGTATTCAACAAATGAGAATGGCTTCCTGAAGGGACACTACTGCCATCTAATGTTACATCAGTGCTACGATGGTACAGGCTACACTGAACTAAACCACTCAGTACGCTGCAGACATCCACAGCTCAGCTACAGCAACACATCAACACATGATTTTAGAGTAGATTGGTGACTGGCATGTAAAACACTGCTGCCAGTGTATGTGTGTGTGTGTGTGTGTGTGTGTGTGTGTGAGAGAGAGAACGAGAGAGAGAACGAGAGAGAGAGAGAGAGAGAGAGAGAGAGAGAAAGAGAAAGATGCCAGCTGTGCTGCATCCACAGCCATCCTCGAGCCCTTGCTGAGATCTTAATGATTGTTTAGAGGATGATTCATTGACACCTGAGGGGACGAGTCTCCTTATGGATTTGTTATGCTGATGGAGAGAGTACATGTGCATGCACACACTCACACAGACATGCACATTTACACAAAATCATGTCTAAATGGAACATCTTCCTTTGAAAGGAGAAGTATTTTTTGTATTTTGCATTGTCTTAAAGCCCTCTTCAGAAAGCATTAGTTTCCCTGGTGCAAATTAGGTAATTTCTTTGGCAAGTAACTTTATTTTTAGAGCTCTTTTAAATGATAAAATCAAGCAGAATCATATATATAGTAGGATAAAGTATACTCAATAGTAAAATTAGGATGATACAAAAGCTAAAATCTGACACAGATACACAAAAGGCAAAACAAGAGGAAACTACAGGCTAGGAAATTACAAAAATGAATTGCAGATTCAGCCATTTGGTTTTTTTGGTGGTAGGACATATAAAAGGACTTAATGTGATTATCTAACGGTAAGGTATTGAAGACCGACATGTGTTGGAGATCATCCATGCAGGGCACTGAACGGGATTACAAGAATTTTAAAAGCAGATCAGGTGTGAGCAGGTGTGGTTTGATCTCAGTTAAAAGCCTGACAGTAGAAATCTGAACAACCAGAATCTAAATTTGATTTGCAAGTAAAAAGAAGATTAATCATGTGAGTGGGCTGTAATAGAGGCATGAATAACTTTCATGAAACAGTAGATCTGAACTTTGGTATGAGTCTAAGATAAAAGAAACATGGCTGCAGGCACTACACGGCTAGAAGCCAAGTGGATGTCAAAAAAAAACTTCAGGATTGGTATCACAACCAATAATTATAATTTCTGTCTTATCAATAATTAACTGAAGGCAGAAACCTCATTCAGGCTGCTCATGAACAGCAGCCATTCAAATCTTTTCTGAATGAGTAAATGAAAGGAAGAAATCATACATTGGTGATTTTATCGTTAAGAAGATAAATCCTGTCCACACAGGACTTAAATCATTTAATTTGTATGTTAAACTTTTTGCCTTCAGGTCTGAGAGAGACATTAGCATTTACAAATAACAGATGCAGTGCCTAAGATCAGTGGAATAATGTAAATCTACAGAGAGCCTTTTCATTTTCTATTGCAAATACACACACAAACACTGGAGGTCCTGAACTTATTGCACATACATTGACTTTGATTAATTATGTAGTACTGAGCCTAACCACCCCAGAAAAAAAAAATGCTCATCCCTGTGAGGACCAACCAAACATGTTCTGTGAAAGACATGCAGTGCTCAGAAGTAAAGTTAAAAAGGATACACACAGATGTTTTGCTTGATGAATGCCAAGCTTTACACACATGGGGAGGCGTGTTCCCAGTTCACAGCAAATCACTTGGTTTGCAAGTGATACAGCTGTGTGTGTGTGGTGTATGTGTTTGTGTGCATGCTTTCCCAAACACCAACATGTTTTCAGACACCTGGGTATCTAACTGCAGGAGGCAGGGAAAACTAAAGGGGCCTGAAGAACAGAAAGGAGGAAGAGGAAGAGGAAGGGGAAGCAGACGCAAGCAAATCTAAGGGGGATGAAAAACCGGAGGGATGAGGAGCTGCTGGAAACGAAGAAGGGTGAAGAAAAAAAGGGAGAATGAGGAAAGGCGAGAAGCAGATTGGTAGAAAAAAACGTGGAAAGAAGGGAGAAAGAGAGGAAGACGTAAATGTCAGAAGTAGCAGATGGGAGGATAAATCGAGAGAAGGGAACAAGTGAAAGGAGGAGGAGTGCTGACTTGCCTTTTGAACTACTTAACTCCCCTCATCTGCTCCTGCTCCTCTTTCTGTAGGCTCGTCTAACTGCATCTTAAGTAGCAATCTGCATGCTTCATATACCACTACATCTGCAGTCTTATCAGTGTGTGTGTGCAAGCAAGTGGTGTATGCATAAGTAAGGGATAAAATGTGTGAAAAAGAGAGTGCCTGAGTAAGAGAAGAGGTGGATGTTCGACAGAGACACATATGATTTGTGCCAAAAGATACAGACACAGAGTGAACCGAAAGAAGAACTGTATTCAAACACAACGCAGTGTGTGTGTCTGAAAAAACAAAGAAAATATGCGCATTCATTAAGCACGACAAGTGTGCAAAAACAGCAGAAAGCTCTCCAAAGGTGTGTTCAGAAAAAACGTGAAGTGAATTTTTGATCCAAAAATCGATGAAAAAAATCAGAGCAGGCACAAACAGATGGTGTAGGTGGGGCAAACTGGGGCAAAGTTATGTCCATATTGAAATGTTTTACATGAACCAAAGAATAAGAGCTGACCCTGGGGTTGAACTGGCTCATAAACATTAGGGCTGTCCCCTAAAGAGCGATGATATGAATGGTCAGTCAAGAAGCCCCCAAGTGGATTCGCTGCTTAGATGAACTTTTACAAACTGAGTCATGTCACAGCACTACATGACTTTCTGCATGACTAACTTACTGTGGAACTAACTGATGGAAACAGAGAGGGGTGATAGAAATGGAGGGTCATGTGATTCAGAGCAGTGTTTCTGTTTGCTGCTCTGAGGAGCTCTGCTCCAGTGCTGACGGCTACAAAAGTCACTCCTGGACCAGACGCTGCTAACAACCTCCTCCACTGTGGTCCACGTGCTTTGCTTTTTGGCTGACAGCCTATCAGCAGCAGGAAAAGCTGGGACTTTATGACCAGGACTTTCTTTTTTTATTACTCTGACTGTGTGGAAATCTGATGTTTACATGATCATGAACAATGGCATTAAAATGCCAGGTACAGGCTGCTGATAAGGTTGTTGTACACATTGGCTGGTCTAACAGACACATCTTCCACATTGAAAGCCAAATCATTTAATTCCAGTAACACTTGTTTCCATGTCTGTGGAAAACCCCTCTGTTCCTCTCAGAGTCCCTCCACGATGAACAAAAATTTAACTCATAAATTCCTGACTAATTGAAAAAAAATAAAAAATAAAAAAAAAAATAAAAAAATTAATAAACGAGGAACTAATACTGAAATAGGACATCACCCAAAAAAACATTTCAGCATCTACTAACTTAAGAAGGCACTTAGAAATAAAATATAACTTTCCAACAATAATTTGCATCCGCTGTCATAAATAGAAAACATAAACATAGAAAACATTTCAACATCTGAGAAACATCTAAATCATACTCATATCATCACAAAATAAAAGCCAAATAAAACACAAACAAACAAACAAAAAACAGACTGGGGAAAAGATCTAACAATCAAGACTGATCTCAATTTTTGGAAAAAAATAATAATGTTAATAATAATTAAACTATTTGTGAGTATTTGTGAGTCCAAAGATGGAGAATAAAATCCATTTTGATAATATAAGTAAAAATAAGATAAAAATAAGGATGAAGGTTGAGTAAAGAGAATGTAGAACATAAGACAGACAATAAAACTCACTGACAAATAATAATAAAATGAAGTCAAAAATAGAGTAGAAAGAATGAAAATACAAAATTTTAAAAGAAGTACAGCAGGGCATAAGTGTTAACAAAGCACAAAGGTTTCAGGACAGCTATGAGGAAAGTCATAACTTGTTGCTGGAAACCTCCAACAAACCAGCAGCAGATGATGGCAGTGCTCTTGAAGGTAAATATCGAACAAGGGAGTTAGCGATGTAGTTGGTCTTAGCCCATTAAGGGCTTTTTATACGAGGAGGAGGAGCTTAAAATCAATTCTGAATATCACAGGAAGCCAGTGCAGAGCAGCTAAACCTGGACTATGTGCTCTCTGCTCTTGGTTCATCATGCTTAGATCTAAATCTTGGATAACACCAAGACTTCTAACCTCAGATTTAATCCACAGAGTTAATTTAAACCTTTTTTTTTTCTCTTTAAGTTTTAGGGTTGACTCATAAGATTTCAGTTTTGTCTTGAGTTAATTTTAAGTATTGTGTCTACTTATTTATTGGCAAAAGAGAATTAATGATGGATTCTATAGCTGCAGCATCATTTGGTTCAGCAGAGATGTACAGTTGTGTATCATCTGCATAACTATGGAAACATACACTGTGCTCTCTAATGATGTCACCCAGTGGCAGCAAATGGGAAAAGTAATGGACCAAGGCAGCTGCCCTGTGCAACCCCAAAACAGATGTCAACAAGCAGATGTGTTTCTCAGAAACATGATCTCCAAGACTGATAGAAAACCAGTTTAACACACAGTCAGAAAGACCAATCAACTTTTCAAGGCAATTGATTAAGATATCATGGTCAGCTGTATCAAACATTGCACATAGGTCTAAGAGGACAAGAATTCAGACTTTATTTTCATCAGAATGTAATCTGAGGTCACTGGTGATTTTAGTAAGAGCAGTTTCAGTGTTGTGGTTTGTTCTAAAGCCAATCTAAAATTCTTCCAGTGTGTCATTTTCTTTAAGACAGGAGTTAATTTGCACCAGGACCATCTTTTCAACTATCTTACTAACGAATGGAAGGTTGGATATCGGCCTATAGTTTGTTGGATTTCTTGTTCTGGAGGTATCTGGGAAGATCTGCAGAGATGTATTTATAATCTTGAGCGTATGACTTGAAACACTGTAGAACATCTGCTTTAAAAATGCTGTCGTTGCAAGGTCAAGCTTATGCCTTTGCAATTGTCACAAAAATGGCTTGGAATAGAGTTAAAATTCTTTCATCATTTTAATCTCTCAAGTCATCAGCATCTGGTCTTCTGTTTGTTCTGAAAATTGTAAATTTTGTGTCGTTCCACAATCTGCTTCGACCCTGATTATTGCCATTTGTGGCTTTATTTATTACTATAGCATTATTATTACTAGAACAAGACATGCATGTAGGCTACAGGAGTGGAGTGTGGGGATGTACTGTAATGAAGAATAATGCAACAGTAACAAAGTTGAGTATTTACATGGTCGCATGTAAGTTGCACACTTGGACAGTTTTGGAGAAAATGGCTGACATAATCTCAGTCTCATTTGTTTGTTGATCTCAAATACTGACAGAAACAACATATTTTTACAGACTGGCTCAAAAAGCAGTGTCACGATTTGTGAGGTTTTCCTCATCTAAGAGAAGAAGAAGAGAAGTACTTATAATCACTACACAACAATGCACACACTACATGCACACGACATGCTTTGTGAAATTATTTCTCCGCATTTGACCCATCCAGGAATGTCCTTCCTCCGCGGCAGACCAGGAGCGGCAGGCTGCCAGCTGACAGAGGCGCCCGGGGACCCAGTTAGTTTGCATCACCATTGGTCACGTGGTGATTGTCTTGCATGTCTTTAGTGGGTGTATTTTTATGGAGGATACCCCAGGTGAACACGGGGAGAACATGCAAACTCCACACAGAGAGGCCCCGAGCTTTTTCCTCGAGCAGCAGGAACCGAAGGCATGGTGGAGGACACGCCCCAGCGCCCCAGACGGGAATCGAACCTGGGACATTCTAGCTGTGAGGCGACAGTGTTTCCACCATTCCACCAAAATGTGCCTTGTTTTTGCTTTTTGTTGTCTTTGTACCACCTAAACGTGCCTTGTTTTTGCTTTTTGTTGTCTTTGTACAAATTCAGCTTCCCTCTAACAGGCATTTACATCCAGCTGAAATTAGAACAAAACTCTCAAGTCAACCTGTCAATACTTTTTATGTTCTTTGGAATAACAAAGATCCCTTGGAAATTGGTTCATCTGACTCTGAATCAAAAGTTTAGTGCTATAAATATGACAAAAGTTTTCACTGCTTGTTTTTGTAGTTGGCACTGTTCTGCAGTGTGTGTGTGTGTGTGTCTGTGCGTGTGTGTGTGTGTGCCCATTGGTGTGTGTGTTTCTGTGTGGTCCACAGAGACAGTGAGTGAGAGATTGGTGTCAAATATAAAGACTTCTTCTGACAGAGATAATGTTGCCCTGCCCCCATCACATAACACACACCCCAAACACACACACACACACCCCAAACACACACACACACACACACACACACACACACACACACACACACACACACACACACACACACACACACACACACACACACACACACACACACACACACGACCTGACAGCTGAGAGAACACACAGAAGTTTTTCTTTGGTCTGTCATAAGCAGAGAAAAAGCCATCAAAGCTGTGTGTGTGTCTGATGTGTTATCTGTCCAACACAGACTGTGTTGCCTCTCTCTACCTCCATCTTTTTCTTCAACTTCCTCTTCTTCCTATCGCAGTATCAAGGCAAATCTTTAACTGTTGATATGACTGGGAATCAGTCTCTCGACTTGTATGCAAACATTATCTGCTGCAACTGTTTAGAATGTTTACAAACTGTAATTAATCAGTGACTTTCATCTGAATTGTGAAAACATCATGCTTGGACTGCAGTTTTGCCTGATGGTGGGAAAAAATGATGAATGAATATAGTATGTCTTTTCATTGTATTGCAACTTAATCACAACTAATAGAAAAAGACAAAGGCAGGGCTAAAGTACAGTCCTTCCACCATCCTTACTTGATTTACGCTTTGGATACTGTGTTTTTTTTTTTTTTCTTTTTGATTCTAGTTGCTTTGTTGTGAAGTTTGCAACTTGTTTTATCCATAGATGAAGGCCAAACCTCAAAGTCACTCATTTGTGTCTCGTTATGTCATTAGCTGACACCTCAGTGACCATTTATCCTGCCTGGCCACAAAAAAACTTCACAATTATAACAGAAAACACAACTGACATCATCATAAAGGTGGCCAGTAGAACAAGGTTAACATTATTAGATATGGAAATGCATAGATTTATGATACAGAGCTCCAAAGGGGTGAGTCATCCAATCAAAATAATTTACCATAGATTAACTTCAAATGGACCTCAGGGATGCACAATTCGTTGTTCCACCATATTTTCTAATTAATTAGCAAGCAAAGCAGATCTATTTCAAATACTTCTTCACTTTGAATTTGTGCCCTCTGAAAGGGTAAGGAATTCACTCCGACTGTAAAAAACATTCTTCTCTTTTTCTGTCTTTGCGCCTCTATTATCTCTCCTTACTCCCCCTTTGCTTTCTGTGAGTCTGTTTGTTTGTTGACCTCTGGCAATTTGAATCCTGCTGAGATGTGTGTGTGTGAAGTGAGTATGTTCTCTCAGCATTTATCACTCATTACTTGCATACAGCCTTCAAGGCCTGTAATTGACTTCAGCTTTGATGCCCCTCACCTGCTCATTTCCTGCACACACATGCGCACACACACACAGACGTTCATTCAGACATACAGTACATCTCTCTGTTATTCCTGCAATGAGATACAGGCGCGCGCGCACACACACACACACACACTCTCTTCAACAACACTCAGTCATGCTGTGAGACTAATTGTGTTTTAGTGAAAACAGGAAAACACACCTCACATCTCTTAGACCAATCTCTGCCTTGAGCATGTGGGCGTGTGTGTGTGTGTGTGTGTGTGTATGTGTGTGTGTATGTGTGTGTGTGTGTGTGTGTGTGTGTGTGTGTGTGTGTGTGTGTGTGTGTGTGTGTGTGTGCATGTGTACAAGGCCTATGTTCTACAACTGTTTATGTGACACCAAGACAACTTACAGATCTCTCACTGATATCAAGTCAATAAAAGAAGAATGAACGCAATAGACATTCTGACACTCAGGTTGATGAGTGTTGGCCACAAGCAGCTGATTACACTCAACACAACTTGGCCTAAGTCTTACTGCACACCAAGACACACACACACACACACACACACACACACACACACACACACACACACACACACACACACACACACACACACACACACACACACACACACACACACACACACACACACACACACACCCTCTCTTTAACACAAGCATGCAGAAAAATAATGGAATTCAGTGGAGGCACAAACACTCTAATTTGTTATTGATTTCTTTTGTTAAAACTCTATCTTCCTGTGAGAGGGTGAATATGTTTTTTGAGATATTGGAAAAAATGTCAGGTTATAATTTTAATGGCTTGTAGCCAGCACTGCTAAAACTCTGTGTGTGTGTGTGTGTGTGTGTGTGTGTGTGTGTGTGTGTGTGTGTGTGTGTTTGTGTGTGTGTGCATATCTTAACCTGGAGATATGTGGACAGTAAATCACAAAGCAGGATTATGAGCATCTTTTTCTCAGCTTCAGCAGCATTAGACATCTTGTGGAATCACCCTGCCATCTTTTGGTAGTTGTAAAGACGAATATAGTGCAAAGACAAATGCCAACAATACTGACACAGGAGCTTAGGAAACTTCCGCTCAGAACAACCATGGCTGACCAGTTCAATCAAGTTCTAGCTCAGGGATGGGTGGGGGATCCCCTGGGCAATTCGTGAATACAAAAAAATTCTCTTGACATTAATTTCCTTTTTTTCAGCGATGAAAAAATAATAAGAGTAGATGAACATGTCCTTCTGAGTGGGCCCTGCATGCAACATGCGTGTAATGGCTGATATCACTTGATATGCATCATACGATACATCATGTATGATGATGACTGTCAAGAAATCAAAAGTAGATGCAGACAAAGGACAAACAATTATTTTTTGTAAAGTAAAAGGCAAACCAGTTTACCAAAGTAAGTTTGTGGGGATGCACTCGCAGTGATGAAGAAGGCCGATCTCAAGAATCATCACAGTTTGAAACGTGCTAAACTGGATGAGTTGTGAGGACAAATGTTTTGGGTTCCCAACAAGCAGCTTTCAACAGAACATATTCTGCCAGACACAGTGTTATGCAGGTGAGTTTTTTATTACCTACTAGCTAATAAGCTAGTATAATAAGAACACACACCAACACTGTGAGACTCTGTGAGGAACATGGCTTCAAGTGGCAACGTGAGGATGTCGAGCAGATACAATGTTCACTACCTTAGTTTAGTATGTTAGCATGCTTACACTTGTTACTCCACAACAAACACAAAGTACAGCTGAAGCTGATGGGTATGTCAGTAGTTTTGCTGGTCATTAAATAAAGGACTGTCCATATCGGATATTTTTTCCTAATAATAGCAGTAGATGGAAGTGAGGTGAACACTGCGGGCTTGAATGTGTCTAATAAATTCCATTGCAACCCATCCAACAGTAATGTCAGTGGGAGTCATCCACTGGGCATCATTAATGTCTACACAAAATTTCAAGGCAATCCATACAATGTTTGTTGAGTTATGCCAGATGGACAGAAGATTGACAGACTGGAACTGCCATCCCAGAGCCATGTGGCTTGAAATGTCTTGGAAAAAAATGTTTATACTTTGAGTCAGATGCATACTCATTAACCAAACAACAACTTGTTTTTTGGGATGTGGAATTATCAGTAGAAACAATGGACATCTCCATATTATTCTTAGCAACTTGCTGTTGTTCCGATAATGTGGGATGTTCATTTTGCCTCACATTCCAGTTTTAAATGACTGACAGTCTGTGAAAAGAGCAGCTGGAGGAATGAATTTGAATTATGTAAAATAATCAATCCTGTCCTGCTGCTATTTCATGTAGCGGCAATTCTCCACATTTACATCCCTGCAGGGGATTTGTTAGCTGTTCTTTAGCCTGACAAAAATGACTAAGCCCACATTCTCATAGCAACAGTCGTCTACTGATGTCCACAAAGCAGCTGAGCATGAAACATCTTTCTCAGGGGTATTTGGACAGTTTAGGGTAAATACTTATTAACTTCATTATCGGTGGATAAAGTGGATGTTCTTGAGAACTATATGAATTGATTACAGAGTGGGGACACTGTTTAA
Source organism: Chaetodon trifascialis (assembly GCF_039877785.1). Taxonomy (NCBI): domain Eukaryota; kingdom Metazoa; phylum Chordata; class Actinopteri; order Chaetodontiformes; family Chaetodontidae; genus Chaetodon; species Chaetodon trifascialis. Next base: position 20,003,933 of record NC_092056.1, read on the forward strand.
TCTACAAACTGCTCTTTGGACGCAGAGACATGCCGTTTGCCCACAGGGGCAGTGATGTAATCGAAACCAATGAAGGGATCAGTCTTCGTATGGCTATAAAGGACCATATGGACCTTACAGTTCTGGATACTGAACTGCTTGCTAAATATGAGAAGTGTGCTGTATGTGTGCCAGTTTTTTATTTACCCAGCACACAACACACTCCAGCACAATGTATATGCACGACACACACAGGCAACGTATGCAAGGATAAAGCTGTTCACAAAATCATATTTGCTTCTGAATCTTTCCGCCAATATTCAGCCCAGAGCTGTAGTGGTAAATAACTACAGAATCAATTATTTTCATTATTTGGTCACATTTTATACTACATAGTCATGCACATAGTCACCATTAACTAGTTAGAGCATACTGGATATTTACAAGCAATTATAAAGCGACAACTTTCTTTCTCAGAATTTATCAGCAGTGAATAGGATTTTTTTTTCTCCTTATTACTGTTTATCTGTCCCTTTCTCTGCTTTATTTTGCTTTTGCTTTCTTATTTTGCTCTGCCTTCTTCATGTTTCAGTATCCACACCTTCACTCCCTCTCAGCAAACACCTCTTATCTTTAATTTCTTGTTTCTCTCATGTCTCTTATGTGCAGATCACAGGGCATCTATCTGCACAACCTTCCAAATCCTCGACAACCCCGAGTCAGAGTCCAACATGAAAGTATATTGACCTCCTAAGAATCTGACCATTTTCACCAAAGGAAAGATACCCGATAATGCAGGCCTCTGAGGGTGTACTGCATCAGATATCGCACTGCATATGTCTAAATGTTTGAGCTTGTATTTTTTGCAGGGTATACACAAGACACACCAGACTGCACACAGTGTAAAAAGTGAAAGGATAATCCTTTCAAATGGAGTAAGAGAAGACATTAAAGAGTGCGCAGTGGCTGCTGAACTGATGATGCTCTCTAATAAATCTTACCTTCATGTGGAAATCAAAACTGGACACAAGCTACATCTTTATATTCTTGCAGAGGTTATCTGCATTAACTGCTCTCATTAATCATCTTCCATTTGCTACTGAGGCTCATCTACATACCGCTTATAGCCCACAGTAATTTACCCTTCATTCACCTTGCAGTGCCTGCACCAGAAACCAGCATATACACCATCACACTGGAACTTGTCTCTCTGTCTCATTAAATCCACATACATCTGTTTAGCTTGATGAAGTGGGTTTGGCTGCAGCAGAGAAAGCAGCAGTGCTGCCATTAAGCATCCAGCTGGACAAATATCACAAGGAGATGTGATGAAGCAGAGGACGAATCATTACATCAAGCCAGATGAAGGATACAATCTACATCTCTGCAACATTCAGAATGTCTATAGGAGTGGATGATAAAATAACTATGATTTAATTATTACTAATGACCCAGTTTCATATTAAATCAATATTATGACATAGTGAACTTTCTTGAAAGCCAGTTAAACTATTTATATATCAAGTAACCAGACAGAAATGTCTGGGTAATCCAACAAAATAAATATCTGACAATTTATCACAATGTCATTATATGAAAAATATGTGAAAAATCATATCAAAAAAACAAAAAAAATGCTTAATGCAACAGAGATATTCAAATGATAACACACTAGCAATGATGTGAGTGACACAGGCCACCAAGAAAAAAATGTACTTCTGCTTCTGGGTCCCCATTAGCTTTGTGTTCATTCCACTCTCTGTGCATTGTGCACTGTATTCCTCAGGTTTGCAACATGGTACCAAAACAACATGAAAATGAATCATTTTACCAAAATCCAACACCCACATGGTGAACTTGGTAGCTTTGGCTTTGCATCCAGCCAATCAATATAAAATCAGATAGAGCAGCATTTTATTTTAATGCTGATTACATCCAGTTTCACTGAGAGCTACTTTTTCCGCACAATAAGCCTACCATCCGTGTCTGTGCAGAAGAAACTGATCACAGTCTGGTCTGCAGTTTGTTGTGTGAAATCATCATATTGATAAAGAGACTTTATTGTTTTAACTACTCGTTTTAACAGTTTAGAATACAAACCCATCTGCACACCACACAATTTTCAACAACGTTCTCCTTCTTTCCGCCTCTGAAACCACGACAGAGCAATGGCGCCATCTAGTGACCAATCGGCTGAAGAACTTAAAGGTTAATCTACCCATGAGCATTTGAAGTCTAGCAACTCAAAAGCATAAACCCCTGAGCTGCATGCACACAGTCACCAACACGTACATACAATCAACTGTGTATGGTACACACAGAAACCGATAAAATATCAAATCATGTGTGGTGTGACGTGAGCCAGAAACGTGTCTCTATTCACCATACTGCTTGAAAACAACCAACCGTTAAGTGTAGCCTGACAACCGCCGAGCAGCTTTTCCTTTTCAAAGCAGGATGCTAGTATCGCGGAGGACGCCTGTCTCACCGTGTGAAGCAGTGGTGGCAGACATCTCTGACCAGTTTGTTGGACACACAGCAGCCCAGCGGCTCGGCGGAGTACACCAGCTCTCCCCTCCGGAGCCTGCCTGTCGCCCGCAGACCGTTGCCCTTTCCCGTGCTGACAAAACGCTCCAGTTTCGGTGCCATTGTCGGTTTTCCCTCCACGTGAGCTGAGCAGTGTTTACATCCGTTAACAGACGCAAGAGGTGCGTCATGACGTCATAGACACGTACACACCCATTCCACCCTTCACTAACTTCCGCTGCCATTTCTTTGCTATATTGTACGTTGTATTTCTGTCTATGACTAATTAATCAAGATGATTAATATTAAAGATCAGCAACATGTTAAGAAATAATTCCTGACATTTATATGCTTTTTGCATAATTATGAATTTTCGTATTGAAAAGATTTACAATGTTGCAAACCTTGCAACAAAAAATAAATAAATTCTAAAAAAAATCTGTTAATAATAATAATAATATTGAATTCCACACACACACAATTCCACAAATTTATTCAGCATCATTACATAGCTGATTCAACTGTGGTCATTTGGATGCTGAGGTTTGTGGTGATAAGCAGCATAGGCTAAATAACAAACTCTGTATAATGTGATACAATTTGACAGCACCACAAACTACACTCTATAAAATGACCACACAGTTGAATCAACACCTCTCTGTTTGAAGTTACAATCAGGCGTGAGCTCTCTTGTAATTTTAATTTTGAGGTCACGACAAAGATCAGGTTATTAAGCGTCTTTTCAGGTTACGTTTCATCTAACTATCTTGCCATCATTAAAAAAGTGACGAAGCGACCCAGTACGAGCCGACGTGAACGCGTATCAACCAAACTTACGCACCACGTAAGGCACCGCCCCCGGGGCCGCGGCATCTCATTGCCACATCATACAAAATGTTCAGCCGCTCGTGCCAACCAGAAACAGCCTTTTAAAGCACCCACGCTGTTCATCTCAGTGTAGTAGTCCAACCTCATACAAAACTAGTACAACTTCCCCGTTCGTCATTATACGGTACGTCAGTCTGGAAATTCAACTGGAACCCGTCTTCTTGTGTGCGGTTTTACTGGTAAGTAAGTAGTTAGGCTAGCTAGCTAGCTAAGTGGTAGCACTGTATGGCAGGCGATCCTTAAAGAGGTAACGCTAACGTTTAATGTGAAGTGTGAAGTTACACCTCTGACACTAGCTGGGCTGGATAGTAACATGAGCTATCTGACAGGACTCACGAGAAAAGTAACACGATGTACATTACATTACAGCTAGTTAACGTTCTTTGCTCACGTAGATTTGACAGTAATTAGACTAGTTATGCGTTGCTAACGTTCCGTTAGCTAGCCAAAACACTGAGGAGGTGCAATAGTTAACGTTGTTTGATCAATGTGAGCAGTTCGGCGAAACTAACACAGGCTTTTGCGGTGAAATGGTCTGCAGTCTTGGCACTTAGCAAGCCCAATACAGTCATATTCTTATTTGCGTGACGTGGTGATCGGGAAGTAATGACATCATTAAAGTGTATTTGTGTTTTGCTGCTATGGAAACCAGAAATAAAACGCGTCTAGCTTTAGGCTTTAGGTTAGCTCTGGTTGCTTTGATTAAAACTAACACCGAAACAAGAGTCAAAAATCTCTTCAGCGTCAAAGACACCACCAACAGCACTGTTGCCTGTTGGCCTTGCTGTATGAATGGGCCCTCCTCATGACATATCCTGGACTATATCCTGGAAAAAAAATCCTGAATGCTGAATCACCTCATTGAGAAATGTAAGAGGGCGTCAACTCAAATTTATAGATGTGCCCATTAATTTTGGCAACTGGCTTGTCAACCACTGGAGCATGGCAGTGAAGTAATGTCAGCTTTTGACCAAGTGAAATAATATTTGTCAGGTCAAAGTTCTGTAACTTAGAGCAAACATATATTCAGTCGTGGCATACTGTCAGCATGATCCTGTCAACTCATATTTTGCAACCACACATTTATGGGTGTGAATGTGTCTGTGGACTTACCTGTTTGTGTGTGTCCTAAGCAGATTGTGGAATGCTGCTGGACGAGACTCCGCTTTTTGAGCCCTCCCTGCTTCAGGAGCTAGACTGGAGTAGCAACACTGTCTCCTTCTCTCCCCCCATCTCTGTGTCCAGCCCAGGGGACGGCCTGGTGCTCAGACCGCTGTGCACGGCAGACTTCAACAGGGGTAAGAGGCTGGTTGTAGGACAGATCCCAGAACAGGACTTGTATTCTCAATGGAATATGAATGCGCTGGCTACATTTTGACACATAATTTAAAAGTAACCCGCAACTTAATAGAAATGAAGAAACCATGAGAGATGGAATGAGAATACCATCACATATTTTCACCTTTTTTTTTTTCTTTCTGTTTTTTTTTTTTTTTCTGTGCTCCAGGATTCTTCAAGGTTTTATCTCAACTCACCGAGACAGGTGATGTCACACCGGAGCAGTTCACAAGTAAGTCCAACTCAGCATAATGCCGCTTATATGTAAGACAAAATTGAGACTAATTATTATTGGTACACCAGAGCACAAATTTGAGAAAGCAAAGTACCCTCATCATAGAAAACAAAGTTTAAATGCAAACTAATGTAATAAAATATCAATAAAGGTAAAAAAAAAATACATATGTCATCTGTTGGCTTCCAGAAAAGTTTGAGCATATGAAGAAGACAGGAGACTACTACGTCATTGTGGTGGAGGACATAAATCTGAGACAGATTGTTGCCACCGCCACTTTGATCACAGAACACAAATTCATCCACTCCTGTGCTAAGGTAAATTACATCCCGGCAAGCAATTTGTGCATTTCTTACAATGGATACATCTGTATTTTCTCTCACAGACACATCCCTTAAAATACGTGGTAATTATTAACCGAGTTCAGCATCATAAACCAAAAATAACAAGTTAGATTTACCGGTATATTTCCTTAAAAAGCATGCAGATTCAATTTGCAAAGTAAACATTTTTATTAAATGGAATGATTGAAATGTTATGAATGAAATGAAGCGCCTCTCTGTTCTGTTCTGTTTGCAGAGAGGCCGGGTGGAGGAGGTGGTAGTCAGTGAACTGTGCAGAGGGAAGCAGCTGGGCAAACTGTGAGTAGACCTGTATGAGCTTGACACAAAGATATTTTGTCTTGTCTTATTTTTAATATTTATGTATCCATCGCACAAATCTCAGCAGACCTCTCTCTCTTTCTTTCTCTTGCTTATAGGCTAGTTTCAACACTCCTCCTTCTCAGCAAAAAACTGAATTGCTATAAAATCACGCTGGAATGTTCGCCCCAGAATGTGGCTTTCTACCAAAAGTGTGGCTACACCACCTCAGATGAGACTTACATGCAGTGTCGATTCATAGACTGAGGACAACAGCAGCTCTAAACCTTTTGGAGCATGGACTGCACCTTTATACACCTGTTGACATCAAAACTTAACATTAACAAAGTGTCTTACTAATTAGGAGATCTGGCCAAGGATGACTTTGTGGTGGTGACACAGCTGAGACGTTCCAGACCGGTCATCCTTATTTCAGCACACTCGAGTAAACAGTCCTCCACTCAGTTTGACATCATCCTCTGCCCCTTTGCTAGCCATGGCTACCTCACAAGGGTGGAGCCCTGTCATCATCATCCCCCACCATCTGAAGAAAGAGTTACTGTATAACATTGTTGTAATTTGTAATTTGCTGTGTACTCCCAGAGAAAATACTACACGTCTGCGACTATCACGCAGATGTAGGTACGTACATTTGCTTTGCAAATCAAGATGGTCTCAAATTAATTTATATGTCCGACACAGCTCAGTAATAATTATTTATTACAGGCAACAGCCTCACAAGTTCACTACAAAACAATGTATGGTTGAAGGAATCACTTTGTCATGATTCAAACTTGGTCTGTCTGGGCTCTGTATTGATCATCAAGTCACCAAAGAAAGTCTTAACTTTGTCTCTTTACATGTGGTGAGAAACTTCCTTCTCTGAGTTTTTGGGTTTTATTCTTCTAATTTGTGCTCTTTGGTACAAATTGCTCTCTATCCCAGCAGGCTTTTCTTCCTTTGGCAGTAACATTGCTGGATAACCATAATGAAAGTTTGAAGACCAAATGCATTACTATCCAGTAAAGACTGTTATAATGTGTAATATTTCTAGAGAACAAAAGGGTTTGCATTTTGTGAGGCAGTGGTGAGACATTAACTAATGCTCTTAAAGTTTTGTATTTGGTCGAGATTTGAAATGTCATCACAGCTGCAATAGGGATTGATAGATGTTGGGAAATGCATAAAAATGACTTTTGTAAATGAACTCTTATTTAAGTTTTGTAATTATGCTATTATTCTGGAAAACAGGGGAACATATTTAATGTAATTTATTTCCAAATATGGAAGTCATAAAATATTTTACAATCTACCATGTTTTCTTGCTCATATTTATACTTATTAAATGAGTCAGTGAAATTTGTGCTACAAAGCTGATTCATGTTTTAATTAAAACAATCCTTCATTTGTTGAAGCTTTGTTGAACAAATGGGAAGCCATGAGAGGGAGTGTCTACAAAACATTTTCTGTCTCTTTTTTAAGTGTCTGTACACAAAGTCCTTAGTGAGGTGTAATGAAGAATTTCAGGTGTGGAAACCATATACTGCATATATAGATTTTTTTTTTTTTTTTACATGAATTCTAATGTAACTTAATTCCCATACATGCCATTTAAAATTTATCTCCCAATTAATTCTTATAGATTTCAGCCTGATGACACAGTGCCCAAAGCTCATCATACAATTTGTTCAGAGAGTGAAATAGTGGCTGTTTTTCATTCTTACTGACATACACAGCTCAGTTTCCAGAAGGGTCTGTTAAAATAATGAACAGGACAAGAGAATTTAGCATAAGTAAAGCATAGTTTTTCATTAATATTTATGAACCAAATACTGTTTCTATGCACAGTACTTCATGATATAAAAACAGCTCCACAGGATTATGTCAGACTTCTGTTTATTAAGCAGTGAGTTATTTTTTCATTCCTTACTATCTCACGTTAAGCCTGATATTAGTTATAATCCTATTACTCCCAAAATAAAGGCATTAGCTATTCCTCTTCTCGTGTCCTCCACTGGGCGACGTGCTGGCTACTTTCCCTTTTGCCGACAGCCCCATTCTGGTCGTCTACACAAATTCAAGTATCGGAAGTGCATTATTGCAATACTGTCCCGCTGCAAATGCAAAATGCTTTAAATACTATAAAACTGCAAAAAATCTCCCATCAGTGCATACAGCTCAAGGAAAAAAAAGGTTATCAAATATGCCCGATCCCCATCAGTCCTCCATGTCTCAAACATGAGTAGTCCTGCTTCCGCCCGAGTCCCTTCCCCTTAGAAAAAGTTCCAATATTTACATTTTTAATCCCATTAAAAATGTAAAAAAAAAAAAAAAAAAAAAAAGAGTGCACTGCGCCACACGACTAAATATCAGAAAGCTCATCCATTCTGTGCTGCTGTGACCTGCATTGCTCCGAAGTCTTCATCTTCCTCCAGGCTGCGTTTAAGGCTTCCTGTTCAAGAAATGTGCAAAGAAGAACAATAACTGCCCACACCAACACAAACAAGTTCCCCTTTCATCATAACCCAGTGTGTTGAGTTAAAAAAAGTGTGCAATCACCAGACAGTTTAATACCTGTAAGCCCTCCTGGGTTAAAGAACTCCTCAAACCCTGAACACATCACAACCAGTGCTAGATGAAGTCACCACCATTCAGGGAGAAGACATGTAGCTTTAAGGGAAATTATGGGCTCCAAGTATTTACATGTTAGCATCCATTTGTGTCTTTTAATTAGAGACATTCATGACACTGAGAAAAGATGAAACTATGAAATCATCCATGGAGCCATCGCTCATTTCCTGGAAAATCTGAGCCTGACTCAAAGCAAAACTACCAGCATTGAGAGTTGCTTTGAACAAATGTGCACTCCCATCACTAAAGACTGGTGATGAATAACTGATGCTACACCATTCCCAAACAACACAAGGCCACTCAACTCTGTGTTGAATGCTTTTCTGCAATAACTCGTGGCTTAGAAACACAAGGCTTGGTGTTTCATTGATGGTGTTTCAATCTGAGGACACTGGTGTGACTCAGCAAGACTGGGTACGGTATGTACAAACCTGGCATCCCAGCTTGTAAGGAGAAGGACCTGCCCAACTGCATCGGTGACATCATTTTAATGGTCAACCTGGCTAGGTAGATCGCTTCATATTCCTAGGAAACGAACACTCATTATTACAGGTGCAAGAGGTTAGCAGCTAACGTCAGCATGAAGACTGTGCGGTCACAGTGTGTTCATTGCTGCACAGTTGTCATCATTGCAGCTGCAGACACAAAACAAAAATGCTCAACCACAAAGAAAACCCCCAATCTAGTGTCATGGCTAATATCATGTCATGATTTCTACTACTCAAAAGAGACAACTCATCCTAATTTTACTTACAAGTCAGATGTCAGAATAAGAAATAGCTTGCTAAACGCAGCTGGCTAAAAGAAGACTGCAGGGAAACAATTTCTGCAGAGTCAAACCAGAAGCAGATTGCTAAGAATGACAACACACACTGTCAGGTAACAGGTCATCTGAATGGGCCTGTTTCAGAACAATCATGCAACGCAAACATTCTTCCGCTCTGCTGCAACACTGATCATTCACATAACTCCAGCTCTAGATGCTGAATCATTTTGCTACGAACATTAATGCAGACGCGCCTTAGCCTTTTAGAGGCAAGGAGCTAGAGGCAGTATGTTTTGTTGACTAACAGGTTAGCAGCACATGTATTTATAGTAATGAGGAGTGGGCTGTACATGTTCACTTCTTAATTGGACTGCCATGTTAATTCATCAGAATTTGAGGTGCTGTGTCTCAGAGCGAAGACTGACCTGTAGCTGGTGCACAAAGCCCACATTGGGGTTGATGCAGAACCTCCTCTCCTGGACGTGGCTGAATGCATCCCTGCAGAATGAACAGCGTGTTATTAATTTAGCTGAAGCAGATACGAAAATAAATAAATAAGCAAGCTTGTATTTGTTGCAACATTTTATATTGTAACAATTACGCTGCAGTATGTTTCTTTACAATACCTGCATGCTATCATACAGTTTATGTGATGCAGTTTTCTACATGTATGCTTTCAGTAGACATGAACATAACTGGAGGTGTATGTGAGGCAATGGGGTACATGATTGTCACTCATAGACTTCTGCTCTACTGGGGTAAAATACAAAGCTGGAAAGAAAAAAAAATTCACCTGTACTTCATCCCAAATGTTTCCATAAGGTATGCAATCACTAAGGCAGCACTGAAAGAGTAAACACAGAGACACAGTTCTACAGTATTCAAGGATATTTATAGAACTTTAGCAGTTATATGTGATGGAAAGTTCAGTGCATAAGAGACAGAATGCATGAAGTGAAATCATCATCATCCAAAAAAAAAAAAACCTTCACCTTCTTGATATCCCTGCATTACCATGAATCAGTACCTTTCCTGAAAGAGTAAGAAAAAAGACTTCAGATAAAAGATGTTTTTTTATCTTCTTGAGTATGAAGAATGGAAAATGCATGCGTCCTTACCTCCTGTTGCTAAGCAGCTATCAATAAATTCTTTAGTCTGCCAGGAGGAAAAGAAAATACAGAGCATCAGACATAATGCAAATGCAACACCTTTCGGTCAATGAAAAGCTTGCCAAGAAGGAAGGAAAAAGCCCACTTTGTAACTCACTGAAGGGAAAAATCGTATTATATTTTCCACTGGATTGTCAGCAATATCTAACACAAGGTATCTGCAAAGACACAAAAACATGTAGTTTGTGGGTTAGCCGGAAAGCGCTTGATCAAATAACACGTGTTTTCAACATTTCCCACAAACATGCAGTTAGTGGTCCACGTCAAATACTGACAGCAGAGCACACAGATCTTTTGAGTTCTTACTTACCTAAATGTATGAGGGAAATTAGGTTTGATAAAATTGGCTTCAATGTCTTGGCGGACACACACAATATGCGTTATGCCCTGTGTCTCTAGAATTGGCAGCTAGACAGAGAGAAAGACAAGAAGTCATACAAGCTGCAAAAATATGATGTCTGCAAGGGCCAATGGATACATTTGGGAAAAATTACCTTGCTCTTCATTGCAGCAGAATAGGGACCTAAAAACAGCCCCGGTAATATCTCCTGAAAATAAAGACAGAGCAGCACAGTTTATGTTGATGTTAAAAAGAATGAATGCACGTTAATTTACCCAGGGTGAGACACTCAGCCTCTTCACAAACATGCTGTCTACTTATACATGTACATGCATTCTGCATTCGAGCTTCTGATCATCTACAACAAAGACAGAGCTATATCAAAGTCTCTCAAACTAATATGACAATCAGTGTGTGGAATACGAGCCTGTATCGGTTGCTTTAGATCAAACACCTTCAGCAACTCTTTTTGTTAATCAGTACTTTGAAGAGCAGCAAAGAATAACATGCCAGGTCATATCATCATAATAGGTTGTAAGAAGATATTGATATATCGTCTCCTGCAAATAGATAACTCGTATTTGTATACAAGTTTGCTCAGTATTGCATTACATTTTTGTGGTCGAGATTTGTGACACTGGGTATACTTTTAACTTGTATTCCACATACTCAAATGTGGAGGAAATCATACCGTGCTAAGTACAAAAACAGGATTATTCTTCCCGCTGTACGTGCATTGTACATACCTGCATTTCTCGTCTCATTGGGTAAGCCCAGTCCTGTGAAGGAGGAATTTAAAAGCTATGTTAGAAGCTGAGGGACGCTGCCTTGTTGATGTGACAGCTACTCGAAGTATTTCAGCCGCCACACAGTAGTTTACTTTATGTACATACGTGGCTAACGCTTTGAGATTTGGCCACTCACTGTTGGCTCAGTGAACAGTGACGGTAGTTGACACAAACGTGTCCATAGAAACACACGAGGCTGTTTCCTACATCCACATTCACGTGTTACGCCCAAGACAAACACATTTTCCTGCTGAGCGCATACTTTAACTGCCAGACAATAAGGCAGGAATGGAGGTTAGCTCAGATTAGCCAGACAGACACAGCAGATATGTCGGCTAACGCAGGCTGCTGTGCACTCACCAGAAGGTCCTCCTTGGTCGCGGGCAGAGACGGGAACTGGAGTTTATTGTCCTCGTCCATTCTGCTGTGTGTTCTGCGCGCGGTATCGATGTTCCTCGCGGCGGGGTTAGCTGGACAATCGATGTGATTTGTTTTGAGGCTCCACATGCATGTCCGCCATGCTGTCCCCTGACAGATGTGTCACGTGACCGCGCGGCAGATGGCAAACAGACGCGTGAAAAGAAGGAAAGGGAAGCAACGGCGACGTCTCGCGGTCGATTGGAGGGGGTCCTCAGAATGGGGCGGGGTCGGTTAAAAGACCCGCCCTATAGCTGTTGTGATTGGATAGCGCTCCCTTCCTTAAAACCATGGAGTCTACACACACATCAGTGGGGGGCGGTAATGCACCGGAAAGCTGTTTGGTGTAAGACCAGACGAAGAAGAAGCCGACGAAGCAGAAGTAGAAGAATAAGAATAGTTGTAGTAGCAGTAGTAGTAGTAGTGGTAATAGTTGTAGTAGTAGTAGTCGTCAGTGCCCGGGCTGCTGGATAAACGGCAAGAGTTGGAGTACCGTTAACGTTACGGTGGGGGTCTTTAGAGTAGCGTCGCGTTGCTGGCAGGCTTCAAGCTGTCAGTGTCTGTCACTCACATGTAGTACCACAGGTTAGAAGGTTAAGTTTTTAGATTTTTTTTTTTTTTTTTTTACTGTAAAAACTGTTGCACATACGCTTGCAATTCGGTAGCTTATTTACATTCGTGCAGCCGTGACTTTTAGTTGCGCTCCATTAGAATTACAGAGAAATCAGAATCAGAATCAGAAATCCTTTATTTATCCCCGAGGGGAAATAATAATCTCATGTACTTTACCCGAAATTGCTTTGTGTTGCATGTGCAAAGTTTGTGTCATAATTACATAGTCATAGTCACCCTTATTGCAAATCAGCAGCAGCAGACTAAAACGGATAAAATATTGATCCAGGTAAATACAGCGCTGTAGCAATGCACGATTAATTCCTCTTGTAGGAGAAACACCCATTATAGGAAGTGGTGGCAGCATCTGGGTGGTACTGCACAAAGCACCTGGGAGATAAAGTCATCCTGCCTGAAATTCTTTCGATGACTCCAATGGAGAGAGATGCAGCTGTCTGTAACCTCTGTTAAGGCAGCAGCACAATGGGCCAAGAAGGCTGGAAGATGATGGACCCATTTATGGTCAAAGTCAAATCCAGTCTGGGTAATATTTCTTGAGGAAAAGAGTGCCTCTTCTGCAGAGCACAGTTGAACTGAGTGTTTGAATGTATTGCCTCAGAAAAACCTTTCACTGTTATTTTGATTTTTTTTTTTTATTGTACACTTGCTGCACTTGCTGTTTGGTTTATATATTTACTGTCTTAGCTTTTTCTATCATTCCGTGAAACTGTGCAATATAGCATTTAAAATATACAGACTGGATATGAGTCTGCACAGTACTGACTAAATACTAAATTAGTCAAAGAAATAGTCAAAATAACATTGAAAAATGAATGGTTTGGGGACAAACATATATCTACATTATATGGACAGTGCATACTGTCTGTATATAGTAGTACCATATTGGACATGCAGTATTAAAAGGTATATTTAAAATATGTGTGCTCCTACTTTTTTACTTCTACTTCTTGCAGTATTCCAGCAGATGGTGCTGTTTATTTCACATGGCAAAGTCCATGTTGTGGGACAGAGAGGCTGGCAACAACTAGGAACAAAACTGTTTCTCGTTTGTTTGTATGTGTGTGATTGTGGGTTGCAGGCACTGTAGAGTTTGATGAGTACATCTCTGTGTTGTCTGCTTTGGCGATACTTGATTCTCCTTTGAAGTGTCAAGCTATTTCATTTAGTTTCAATAATGCTTGTGGCACCCTCTGAGGTGTCCGTAGACTTTATTGATTGTTGCTCATGTTTGTTTACTTGTCAGGGTTTTGTCCTATTTTCTGGTATCTGTTGAATTCTACTGAGGCTATACGGAGGAAGGCGACTGTACACTTCTAATTAATCACCAGTTGTGTGCACAGGCAGCAAAGTGCTGTCTACAGAAATGGAATTTATTGTTGGTTTGGACATGTTCTTTATTTCATTTGCGCTATCATTAACATCATACCCCCTAAAACGTAAGGCATTCATGTTTACTCAGAGTGCATTTTAACTGACCTACTTAAATTGATAACACGCTGTTCATACTTTTTTCTAAGTGCATTTTAGTGGCACTTTTACTCAAATACAGTCTTCTCGTGCTCTTTCCGTCCCTGCTTACAAGAGCAGGTCACTGACCTGTTGATGGGTTGCTGTCATGATGTCTACCTCAGTTGTGTACATTCCTGCTCGTTCTGCCTCTCTGTGCCTCTTCAGCCACAATCCCACTTTCCCCAGGCCCCCTCAGTGTTGTTCTATACTTGTCCACCAGATGCCCTCTGACTTTGCCTCTTGACACTGCCACAGTCTAGTGGTCGAACTTAGGCAGTTACTTCTCCACCAGCATGTCAATGTAAGACAGTCTGACGCCAGAGAAAGAAAGGATCACTGCAGGGAAACTGCCAGGCTTCAGTAATTATCATGTTTTTGGGTAAATATAAGACAACTGTTAAGATCACTTTCCTGAGCACATCAGTACACAATATGTGAAATACTAATTGAAAATCTTTTGCACACATTATGCACGGTTTGAACAATACATTTTAAAACATACTTGTGAAATTAAAATACATTTTATTAAGTCAATTTAGCCTCACTAAGTACTCAAAATATATCGCCTTTTAAGGCAGAGGAGTGGCTCCATGTGTGCAGTCTGGATGTGTCGGTAAGTTCATGTCAGTGTTCAACTGTGCTCAAAGAACTGCTTGGAAGAGTCTCTGTAAAAACGCCAGCGTTGTATGTAGTCAGAGCTGGTAAATTCACATCAGAGATGGCCACATACCCTGATATCATCTAAATGCAGATTACATTCATTTTCAGCCCACACACTTACACTGAACTCTGTCTTTCTTTCTTTCGTTTCATCTCTCTCCTTCCTCAAATCTCTGTCCAGCCCTCCAATCTTCCATTTTCTCTCCCCTCATCCCTCTCTACAGTCCACTCCTGCTTTATGATCACTTCAACAATGACTGATAATAAGAGAAGACAAATCACTGATCTAAAACAGAGCGCATGAATAATGTGTCGATGCTTGTTTGTCTCTCAGACGTGTCATCTGTTTGTTGTTGTGTGACACTGTAGCATTTGTGATTTTTGTTTACCGTCTGGCCCGTGGGAGGGGACGGCACTTTTTCCACAGATCAGAGGGAGATGTAATCTCACAGCAGAACCGCAGTCGGCAAAGTCTTGCATGTGTGTTTTCTAGGAGTGCATATGTTTGTGTGTCTGACTTACATCTCATAGCTTTTCAGCACTACTGGTCAGCATGCCGGGTGTCATCTCTTATCAGTGGCAGGGGCAGATACACCCCCCATTGCTGCTCTTCCACAATCACACACATACGTTGAAAAAGAAGCTTTGAATAATGTCAGTTCCATGCACTTCAATATGAAACACTTGTACATGCACGCATGTTTAGGAATCTTTGTCAGTGGGCTGAAGAAATATCATCACGTTGGCGTCTCCCTGTGTGATGGATTCCCTGTAGTGCCGACATCCTGGTGGCAACGGCTCTTTGATATTCCGTTGTTCCAAACCAAATCAAATTAGCAGCTATGCCAGATTCCTTTGGCAGAAATGATGTGGCAAAAGTTGAGGGGGGAACTAGAGCAGGAGTGAGAAAACAGAAATGATGGAGGGGAAAGATAAGGAAAGAAATGGACAACAATAGGAGGATATGGTGGCAGATTTAACTGTGAGATCAGTCCAAAGAGTTTTAGGAGAGAGGAGGGGAAAAGGCAATGAAGGCTGACTTGTTATAGCTATGACTGTATGTGGCTGTGTTTGTCTACTGTAGTAAACTTATACTTATGTCTCATGACTTTATGCAGTCACACAGCACAGTTACCTGGGCTTCATAACATTGTTTTTATTGTAACCTCTTTTTTTAAAGTATGTTATGGGGAAGATTTTTTTTTTTTTGTCATTTTCTGTCAAAATATTACAACAGGAAGGCACGAAACAGAGGAGTAATCTTAGTTCAGGTGAGTTCATTTGTGAAAGGCTGCAGGTTTGATGCTTTGATTTTTGCTGGGGCTTTGGGAGGAGCAGTGATGAGGACATGATTTCCTTTACACAACCTACCAAACTCTTAAAGGATAAGGCTGGTGTTATCAGAAAATCAGGAAAAGACCAAAGTCAGTACTTTCTGTGTTAACCAGTTTGTCTGGAGCTCTCACTCTTAACCCCATTTGGTCTTATTGAACACATTTTAAAAAACACATTCAGCCTGTTATCACCACATTGGTAACATCGTGTTTATTATTGGCCCCATGAAGATGAAGGTCACCTGACTATGATGATGAAGGTCACCTGACTTTTTTGCACATCCAAAACTCATAAAATGCAGACCGGTTAAATGACATGTGAACAGCTTCAAATGACATATGAAATGTCCTTAAAAGTGGCGTGCTATTTATGCACCATCCCATAATATCACATTGATTTAAGTCACTCATATATGTGAAATTACATGCAATGAAGGTTCCTGGTTGGATTGGGGACTATTTTCAGTTGCAGACGAAGTGCGATAAGGAGTATTTAAAGGTACTGTGGTTGTGTGTGAACTGATTAAATCATACGTTCATTGTAAAGAGGAAACGTGACACAATGCAGCAGTGTGGCTCCCTGGTGTCTCTCTAATGGTGTTTGGACATCTGTGGTGCTGAATAAACTATATCAGTCTTTGGCTACACAGACAGAATTTGTTAGTAGGATGATTCATTGTTGGATTTGGTCTTTTGATGAGATTTGTTGATGATGGGGAAAAATACAGGAAATAGCCAACCTTATCCTTTAACGCCCCACAGTCTCTGCTGCTTGAAAAAAGAAAAAAAGAAATTGATTACCTTTAATTAAATTCATTTAATTTAATTTGCGAAAAGAAACTGAGTGCCTTTAATTTTTTAAGTGAGTAATTTAAGCTAATCAGTTAGGAGTGATTTAATAGACTTTGGATAAATTTAATGGGTATTTTCACATTAACAGTCCATAAGTAACAGTGCAAACCATGCACAAAGGCATTAAAAATCCCTCAGTGCCACAATAAATCAACCCATGAAAAGAAACTTAAAATCCCATGATACTAACACTGAGTCCTTAATGGTAACGAGAGGTTTATATAACAGTTTGGTCTGACTGTATCAGAGATAAGTCAAAGCCATGATTAAACCTTAAGTGTTGCTGTTACACCTACTCACAAGATTAGAAAGGGAGCGCATAGAGTCCTGACACTCACTTGTACAACATGATGTATATACAATATGGGAGAACTTACTTGAATAATAAAATAATGTATTTCTTATGTGCAGTGCACGTCAAAGTGAATCTACTCACGTATTATGCTATTCCAAAAGGATGCCATCATTGTGCTACATAGATTAAGTGCATAAGTGAGCAATTACTGCTGCATGAAAAAGCTATTTTTGTGTTGCAATATATTCTGCTCTCTAAATTTATGGTGTCTTACCAGCTCAGTAGGATTGAAAACAAAATCTGTTGAGGTTGACTGTGTGTGAAAAAACTCTATTTGATTTGCATGATTAAAAGAGTAAACACAATTTTACGGGCAAATCAGTACAATGAACAACAAGCAAAACACCATAAAACATAATAATTTCTATTTACATCCACAATAAGCATAAAATAATATTGTGTGAATCAGCATTTAATAGGCCACTAAATAAGGAATTTAATGTCCCGTAAAGTAGAATGATGATAATATATCTGCAGCGTGGTTGATGAGGTTGGACTTTTAAAACTCACTCTACAGCTCCTAGTCCTCCAAATTAAACTTCTCTGACTGTTAGACACTGCAACGCATTTCAGTGGGAATCATCAGCAAACATCTGTCCGTGCTGTTCACAGTAGTACCAGTACGAGTTAATGGGATTTCACAAACGACAGAATAACACTTAAATATTTCTTTGATTATTTCTTCGTATGATTTTGCCTCTTTTGAGATTCACAGATTGAAAGCACAAGATATACTTAACCCTGGGTCAACTGAGAATCCACACAAATGGATCATAAAGCCACATGCGGCTCTTACAGCATGCTGTGCCTTTTCAGAGACATTGTGAGACAAAACTCAGCCTCCAGTTTAACGGCTATAGTCCATCAGCAGGGCTTTTTATGGGATGGGCGATGATTCAAAACCTCTGCAAGCAGTGAGTTTATTTTATTAGCGGGATCAGTTTGCATTAGCATGTGTGCTGGTTAGTCATTTTGAACTGAATGCCTACAACTAATATGCTTCCCTTGGCCTCTACTAGTCAAGTTTCCACAGAAACTGAGACTCTTATTAGAATTTATTTTAATGAGGTCAAACTGTTTATGCAGAATTTGGTGCTTCTGACTGCACTCATATTTAAAGTTGTGCCATCATCACCATCTGAAAGTTAAATGAGGGTATAAACAGGCTTGAATCAACAACAAGTTGATTAAGACGAACTTTCTAGAGGGCCACTGAAACTGTCTTTAAGATCATAACATATATAATAAATCATTTTGAATACAGCAAACTACAGCTGTCACATCTGAACTCAGGTGGTCACTTGAATGTTAAATCCCATACAAAACAGGCAGAGAAAAGCTTTGGAGGGTATCTAATCAATTGGTCCAAAGATTAAAAAATGAATGTGTTCAGCTATGAGAGATGTAAGCAGAGAAAAGCCGCAGGGGTTAGAAGAGCATCTTATGTACATTAAATATTGCTTTCTTGGTACATTAGTGCAGTAGCATTACTCACAGACTGCCTGGTGCTTGATTTACTTGTGGCAGGGTCTATCCAGGGAGGGCAGCGCAGCATATATATGCACACATTATTTTCACTGTATGAACAAACATAACAAAACTAAATCATTAATTCAGGTTACACCTTATTTCAGTTTGTTTCCTTTGCTTGAAAACACCGACTGCTGATGTTTGACTCCTCATCCCAGACATTATCCTCGCCCCTTCAGTCTGGATGAATGATTGCAGTAACTGTTTCTTTTTGGTGACATTACACTTATTTATTGATTTATCATTACTATCAAATGACGGAGCAGACGCCTCTGCAAGTAAATCTGATTTGGATGTTTTAATGAGAAGCCATTAGAAGATGTTACAGTACATCAGGCTATCACATATCATCTAATGATGACGATTACACTGTACTGCTCATGACTACTAGCTGTCTCCTGCAGGCTAGGTTTGTTACTCATGTATGATTTATGTGTGTTCTTAACAGTTTTATAATAAAGTATGATAAATTACAGTCACTACCATATTAGGTGATAGGTCCTAGATCTGTGGAATAACTCCATACAAACGATGCTTTTACATCACAAATGAGCAGCGTTTTCACCTCAAAGAGACTTGAATCCATGACAACACAACATCCCACTTTAATGGACTCCTCCACTTCAAAGAGGCAAATCACACATTGTTTCTTTAAAACTTACCTGGAATGAGGGCTGTTAAATGAGCAACCAGATGAGAATAACAATGATTTGCAACTTACAATAACCAATGTTCTTAATGTCTGCCAGCCTGATCCTCTCTCGAGGCCAAGTTATGGGGCATAGAGGACAAGAGAAAGCATAAAAATTTTGTAGGTATGAGTCTGGTTAATTATGTGGTAAAATAAAATAAAGATTGAATGGTATATCCCAGATAGGACAGAATAACTCTACAATGAATGGAAACGCCTCATGATTTTACTGTATTACAAAGAACAGATACAGTGTCACAGCTTCAAACTCGCAATTAGCAAGACTTGAGAAACGTTATTTGTCAGGGACAGCCCGGATGTATTATTAGTGAATTCATACACTTCTCAGTGGGTTTCATCTGCTTAGTTAATTCTTAACTGGGTCTCTTTACTTTACTGATGTACATACTGTATTTTTCCATTCTTGTCAGATTATTCAACCATGTACCTGATGACAGTCAGTCGGTCTGCTTAGTTGTATTCCCATGAGGCCTGTCTGCCATGGATGAAAAATGACAAGATTAGTCTATTAAATCGTGTTTTGTTGTGGTAAAACACTTGTATTGTACAGTGTATGTCCCCAGAGTCTTCCTCAAAAAGGAGATCTAAACTCACATCCAGCAAAGAGAAGTAGATGCGCACTAAAGTTGATTAAAGATGCATGTTTTTATTTTGTGGAAGAATCCACTTTGTCAAATGTTCTCACCATTCAAGGATTACTTGAAATGAAAGCATTTAACAGATGAAATATGGTAAAGAATCCAAAGTATTTTTAGCCCGTCATGAGGAACTTCTTCAGATGACATTTTAGTTTTTATCTTCCAGGAACTTTAGATAAACAAAAAACAATGAACCTGTTTATGCTCAGCTTCTATGACAACATGGTTGGTTGATGGGTTTTGCTTGAGGGATCAAAATTTGATGGTTTTGTTGAAATGCTCCCTTTGATACCAACAAGAAAACAATAGTACCTCTCTTATTTGCTGATACCTATCAAGGTATGTCTTCAAAATCAGGCCCTTACAAGCAATAATACTGTGAAAGTGATACAGAAGCTGCTGTATGTGATGAATATAGCCAGCAGAGGCAGAGGAAGCATTACAGTAATTTGATGAGAGTAAGGTAGAGAGGACAACCTAAATATCTGTCTCTAATTTTCCACACTGTGCCCAAAGGGGTCTGTACAGAGCTGCATTATTTTTCACAAGTCATATTCATTGCCCATGATATCGCTCTGAGAGCAAAAAATGGAATCTCCAGAGAGTAATAAAAGCCTCCTGCCTCCTCACAAAACCTTCTACATCTTCGTCTATTAAATGCCGTCAGCGTTGGTGAAAAGAAACTTTACTTACTGAAGAAATTAGGAAAGAAAGGGTCCCAGTGTTAAAGCTGATTATGCATTTTGCAGTGCAGCTGCTTGAGGTGTCTGGGTGGGTGTTACTTTAGATGCTGCAATGGAGCTCAGCCCAAAGGCACTCAACAGGATTGAGATCAGGAGACCGCAGTGGTCAGTTCATTAGCATAGTTTTATCTGGATGTTCTCAGATGATGACAGTGCATTGGCTTTCTTGAATCTCCATGCCCTTGGGAATAGATTATGGTCAGCAGTGGATCAAGACAGTAATGATTAAGATTAAGATTAAGATTTACTTTATTGATCACAGCACACATGTTACAGGAAGGAGACTGCACACATGCCATGCTTTAGTGAAATTATTTCTCTGCCTTTGCCCATCCTGGAAAGTCCTTCCTCCACAGCAGACCAGGAGCGGTGGGCTGCCAGCCGACGGCGGCGCCCGGGGACCCAGTTCCTTTCGTTACCATTGGTCAGGTGGTGATCTTGCATGTTTTTAGTGGGGGTATATTTATGGAGGAGACCCGAGGTGAGCACGGGGAGAACATGCAAACTCCACACAGAGGCCCCAAGCTTTTTCCTCGAGCAGCAGGCACTGAAGGCATGGCGGAGGACACGCCACCAGCGCCCACAGCGGGATTTGAACCGGGACCTTCTAGCTGTGAGGCGACGATGTTGCCACTTGTCCCACCGTGCCACCTATACATTGGTTTACTAGACCAAACAGCTGGAGTAACTTTCTGCTTCTAAGATCGGTTTATAAGTGACTGTTTCTGTTCCTTATGCATCTTTATGACTCTCACACAGAGGTAACAGTCTTTCAAAAATATTGTGGTCCTGCTCTCGAGTGCTTCCTCAGACTGTATGACCCTACAACTCATTCTCCACATTCCACCCAAATTTTTTTTTCTTGTGTAGCATAAAGGGACGCTTTGTGGTGCAGCCCTGTGCTGTGGAATGACAAATAAATGAACCTTGATCTCACGGGTGGTTAGTGACCATCAGCCTCTTTGCTTCCATAGAAAAGTAAGGCCATTGAAAACACACAAATTCAAGAGATCATTCAAAAAGTAAAGTAACAAATGTGCTATTGTACTCCTTGTGGTATCCTAAAAATCTTGCATGTTTACTTACATGTGTGAGGATCAGGCATCCAACTGCAAATCTCTCACACTAGATGGCAGGCAAACATCAACATTCAGACACCACATGGCGCGCTGACAACAGCTGGTGTCGAGCTTGCCCACATCCATCCATGGGAACTTCAGGTGGTGGTGGAAGCTTATTTTCAGTGAATATGCACATCTCTTTTGTTGGAGACACGGTGCTAAAAACAGATCATAAATGCACACTCATTCGCTCCACTGCACCTTTCACTTTGACACTGCCTTCAGCCCAAGGGGTCTTGAGTTTGGCTTGATGAAAAAAAAAAAGGCCTGGGGCTCGAAACATTATCAATATTAAAGTGAATGTCGGAGCAGATGAGCACGCTGGCTCTGTTGGCTTTTGTTGGCCTACATAGCAGAGCATCAGTTAAATGTATTGTTAGCTCATGGCTATTAAGAATGAATAGACAGGTTTTAGATAAGTGGAACAAAAATGCATGGACATTGTATGAATGTTTTCCACATAGAAACTTGAAGAATTGGCTCAACAGAGCAATGGCTTAAACTCTTCACCGTATGGTTTTACAGCACAGGAAGGAGACAGATGCTCCAGCATCACCACCACCACCCACTTTCACCCTCTTACTGGTTATTGAGTCTGGGACTGAGACTCAGCACATCATTACTAAATTACTGATTACAGGCGTAAAGCGATACAAATGAGGAGGTTGCCCCTTGATGCTTAATTGGTAGGATATAATAATGGAGCAGTGATATGTGGGCACTTAATTGTGTATTTACTGCACTATTTATTGGAGAGTGTCAGTCTCCTGGCTGGTTGTTGATGAGGTGAGCTGTGTTTCCATTGGCGTACTATCAGTGCTGCTTCATTAAGGACACGCAGGATAGAAAGTGAGAAGAACACAGAGATTCCCTTCCAGCTCGACGTGGGCAGAGGAGTGAGCCCTGTTAATGAATTTCAAATTCCCACTGACAAGAGATGCATGTAGGATAGCAATCATGAAAAAAAACAAACAAAACAAACACACACACACACACACACACACACACACACACAAAAAAAAACAGAATCAAGGATGGTGATTTTGAATTATGACAATCTTTTCTGGTTCTGAAAACCTAAATGATTCATGCAGGTGTTCATTTTTTGTGGATGTATGTGCGAATTGGATTTGAAATTGAAAAAAAGTTCACCTTTTTGTTATATAGTGTGAATAAGTTAATTGTGACAGGATGTTAGAGATCCTGTAATTGGATTTTCCTCCCAACTGAAAACCCGACGTCAATAACATTTACTTGACAGGGTTGCATTACCCTGCTTCCACCATCTGTATGGAGGCTGAAGTGGAAACTGTGACATCCTGACGATCCCAGCATGGATACAAGCATGGTGACCTTTTGCAAAATAGCAAAAAATTAATGATCTTGCTACATTATTACAGTTTTGGTTTTAAATGTAATTAAATTGAATCTATTGATTTATAAAGATAATACACATTGCCAACATTTTGTAAATGTGCCAACTGCAGTTGGCTGCAGTCCTTTGGCAAGATGCTTTGAAACCAGTAAGGCGCTAGTTAAAATTTGGAGACAGAAGACAATCGGATGCCCTAAGGACAGCAGCAAAATAAGCATTCTGACATACACAAGCCATGCAGAGAAAGAGGAAGCAGCACAACATATGCACAATAATGCATCAACAATATCCACTATTCAGTACGTGTAGCCATGCAAGCAACACAAAGCCACAAAACACAGCTTTGTAATACTGTTCATAACTGCTTTTTGACACATGCAGAGCAGCAATAAGCAATACATCATGAATAAAATATGGCAATCATAATCTTGTTGATAAAATGTTAAAAGATGCAAGTTAGTAAAATGGGGCAGCATGTTACCCAGAATTAACAACAACAACAATCATAAAATCAATGTATTTGAGTCTCAGCAAGAAGCAAGGATGTTTACACATAGAGTACGTGGACATACAGGATCATTCTTTATACTCAGATTTGCATGTTTCGTAGGTTGAAGGCTGCTTCATTTTAGTGTGCATATTCTAGAAACATGTATCTAACCTCTGAGGTCCACTGTGATGACAAGGCTCTGGCAATTGCAGTGATAGACTCATGTCATCTTCTGGTAACAGGGTTCTGGTTTCTTTAATCATGTGACCACCCTGGACCTTCACGGAACGTTTCCTCCCAAAAGATTTATTTATTTATTTTCATTCTGCAAGCTCCCTTTCAGGAAGGGAGGGAGCATCCCACAGCGACTGCACATCTCATGTCTAATCTGTATCCACAGTCTGGTATTTGATCAGGGACTCTGGTGAGCAACCATTAAGCATGGAAATGTATTCAACTTAAACGTGATTTGGGTTGTCAGGGAAACCATTCGCTGTGAATGGATTATATGTCTACGTCTGTGTATGATTCATACTGATCACACGGCTTGTGCCTTTTTATGTACCTGACAACGACAGCAGGGTGGCAGTGAGGCTGCAGATGAAGATCACACTGAAGTCCGCACCTCTGCACAGCGTATTCTGTGAGGCTTTAAGTCAGTTATAAACCCAATCTGATTCATGATCACATGTTAGAGTCTGAATTAGCTTCTGCTAAAGAAATTTTGCCAAAAGTTGTCAAAAAATCAATCAGCTGTTGAGAAAAGCATTAATTTGACACTCCGGTTAGACACGCATGTTACATGCATGTGCACAGAAACTACTGTACTGGATTAAAAAATAGAATAGAATAAAAAATAGATTAGAATTAAGATAAGACAGAGCTGTCTCAGTGCAAATTAAAGTTGAATGTGCAAAGTCCCTCAGAAGTCTCCTCTCCTTGCACAGAGAGGAGATTTATACAGACTTATATAGTATGTAATCATGGATTAATTGCACAGGAGGTTACATGGCCCCTTAGTGAATTGTGATTTCATGCTATCTGCAGAGGCCTCATTGTAGTAAAAATGATTAAAATTACATCGGCAGCTTTAAACAAAGATGTCAACGTTGGCCCTCAAAAACACATAGTGGATGAATCCTAATAGACATGTCTGCTCTGATGATACTTTTGCTTCCTTTTTTTAGGTTTTGCTTGTAGGCATCACACATTTTGAATCTCCCAGTCACATGGGAAATCTACCCAAAGCTTGCGTAAAGCAAGGCCAATCAAAATAAATTGGGAAGGCTCCTGTCACATCAAGTGCAGCTGCTCCACAGACATGTTTTCGTTTCTGACCTCCCTGTAGAGAGATGAAAAAGGACTTTATGCAGGGCTTCCACTCACTTAAGTGGGACTGCATCTTATGTCTCCATAATATGGAAAGGAACGAAGTACACTTACTCAAGTACTGTACAATTTCGAGATACTTATTAATTACTACTAAGTGCTACTTTATACTTCTACTCTAGTTGTGACAAAAGAAAGAAATCTCTTCCACAATGCAGATAAATCTATTTTAGTGTCAAATGTGAAAGTAATCCATAATTTGTCTTAAGTAGATACAAGCCACACTGTAATGCAAGATGTAAGGACGGCCTGAGAATAACATGTAAAAATCATACTTTCAAATAATCTTAACTTCAGCTGAGGTCAAATTCTTGCTACTTGAGCTGGGGAAAGATCCACCAATGGACTGAATGCAAAAATAACAAAGAATAGACAGTAATGGAAACAGAGGCAGCACACTTATTAAGCTGAACAAAGACCACTATGTCACTCTGATAGAAAAGAGAAGCTGATGGAAAGAATAAAATACCATGAAGGAACGAGTGGAAAAAGACAGTTCTATTTCACAATCTATCATTTTTTTGGTGATTTTTCTTTTGCTATCCAGCTTCAATTCATTCTACTGCCTTTTGTCCATTCTTTCTGTTATGCTCTCCTCTGCTCTCCTCTTCTCTTCTCTCCTCTCTTCTTCTTCCTCTTCTCTCCAGGCAGACATTTCTTTGATCCTAGGATCCCACGCCTTTCACCCCCCTCTTCAATCCTCTCGGGGTCTTATTAACAGACACGCAGTTCTCATGTTTTATTGCCTATGATAAAACCTCGCCTCTGATCTCTCATTACAGACCGGCTCTTTGGAAATGGGCCCTGCACCCTTCAGCTTAATATTGCCCGTAATGGGGCAAAAAGCTAAATGCACAATCTGAATGTGTCGGGTACATAGCGGGTCCCTGTGCATTAATAAGCCATCAGCTCATCCTGGGTTTGGCCTGATTCTGGTCTCTGTGCAGATCCAACATGGGAATATGGTGGTTTCTGCTTGTGAAGTACACTGTGCTTTCACATAGTTCTCATGTTCACGCATGTAACTACTGCCTATATAAACACACTCACACGCATGTACGAGTCAGGGCACTCACGTGCACATTTACCGTTGTTTACTTTATAATACTGTTTGTAAATGCACAACTGGATGTGTGTGCACAGACAAAAATTAAAACACACTGGCTAAATTGTTCAGGTTGGTGTGTCTTGCATGTTTGCACAAATGATGTATTTCATGCTTTCATGCTCCCTCTCTGGGGGAAGCAGCTGTACTCTTTCAGTCTCTATCACGTGTCCCTCCAGTCCCTCTGGGCGACATAACGACAAGAGACCGCTGTCTTATGAAACTACAGTTGGTCGTCTTCTTCCTCCTCATCCTTTCTGCTCTGTTTTCGTCCCCATAGGTTTAGATTTTATGCATTTGTCATACATGCATGAAACAAGTCATCAATCAATCAATCAATCAATCAATCAATCAATCAATCAATCAATCAATCAATCAATCAATCAATCAATCAATCAATCAATCAATGTTACCTTTAAAGCAGGGGTGGAGAACGTCTGGCCACTGGATGGTTGATCTGGCCTGTGAGGTAATTCATTAATACAAAAAAGCAGTTCATTTTTTCAGCAATGAAGAACATAACATAAAATAGTGGACTATACATATATATTTTATTGACGTTAAAGGCAATAGTGTCTAAGATAATTTGTGAGGACACACACAGTCATGAAAAGGGTCACTCTGGACAGTATCAGTACAGCTACAAACATGCTAAAATGAATGAGCTTGAGGACAGATGTGCTTTGATTAAGTTTGGGTTCCCAACAAGCATTTTGCAAGCAAGACCATTTTCTTACAGACACAGTGTTACACAGACAAGTTTTGAGGTGAACAAGCTAATAGCTAAGAAGCTGAAGAAGAAGAAGAACTTTTTATTATCACAACATTACATATACATGCACCACACACATTACATGCACACGCCATGCTTTTTGTGAAATTAATTCTCCGCGTTTGACCCATCCTCGGTCTGTCAATCCTCGGCGGGCCAAGCCGACAGCGGCGCCCAGGGACCTATCCTTTTTTTTGTCACCATTGGTCAGGTGGTGATCTTCTTGCATGTTTTTAGTGGGGGTTATTTAAGGAGTGAACACGGGGTAACACGGGGAGAACATGCAAACTCCACACAGCAGGCACCGAAGGCATGGTGGAGGACACGCCACCAGCACCCACAGCGGAATTTGAACTGGGGACCTTCTAGTTGTGAGGCGACAGTGTTACCAGTTGTGCCACCGTGCACCGTGAAACCTCATTTAGGAGGAGGATTTGTGAAGGAGAGTCTTGTTGCAGCTGCAGAGCTGCTAGCACTGGACAAAGTGTCTGTTTGTTTAGAATAATTCATAAAGATAAAGAGAAGACCTGATGTGGAAACTTTACCAAGAACCTCTTAGACCTGAACCTCAAGCTCCAGCCAGCCTCTCAGCTCTCTGCTTTCAAATGTCAATTAATTTATTGAAAAATTGAAGTGCAACTGGAAAGAGGAAACACTGCATTTTCCTACTCTTCAAGAACTAAAGCCTGCTGTGCCATCTGAATATGCTGCTGAGTGAAAACTCCTTCAGGCATTTGGTGAGAGCTTTCAGGACATGAAAAGTAAACAAAAGGAATCAATCAATCAATCAATCAATCAATCAATCAATCAATCAATCAATCAATCAATCAATCAATCAATCAATCAGGAAGTGATCATATCTGCTGTTGACTCTTGCAAAGACTTCTGCTCAAGACTGACTGACCAAACCTGGAAAACCAGCTATGAGTACCATCATAATCATTACTACTATAAAATACCTCACCAAACAGAAGTAAGGCCACCCTGATAAAATATCTCCCCACCCATCATATATGCATAATACACTTCTTAGCTGCTATCCAGTCACCAGTGATCTCAAACTCCATCCTGTGTGTGCCACCGCTATGGGAAATTTCTAGGGGTGTGACTGAGTGTGGTCCTCAAAGGATGTTCTAAAAATTGAAAAGGCCCTTGAGAGGAAAAAGATTCCCCATCCGTGCTTTAAAGTATGGTCATCCTTCAGGTGGGTTGATCCCATTATCTTTTCCTTAATGAAGAGCGCTGCAAAATGGATGGTGATTATATTGTACTTTCAGTGAACGGATAGCAACCTTTTAATATTTTATCATCTCTATTCCGATTCAAAAAAAAAAAAAAAAGCACATTTCCTGTATTGTACCATTGTGTTGTATTATTTGTTGGACGTGGTAGTAGGTGGCTAGATCTGGCCTAACAGTATCAGAAGCATCTTCCGATCACTAGTAAAATGTTCTTTATTAAATACAATACTACTAATAAACTCATGTTAAAGTCTAGCTAGATTATTCCACCCTACTTACCCTACCCTACTACCACCCACCCTACCCTACTTGGTTCCAGTGTACAATTTCTTCCTCTGGTCACCTCTACAGGCATCTAACAATATCATGGCATGGTGTGCATGCTTTTTTTGACACATAGGAGTTGTTGCATTTGCAAACATCAAAACTGAAGCATTATACATCAAAATCATCCATGCAGAAAAGAAACAAGCTGCGACATGCAGTTTCGTTGTAGCTGGTATCAGTAACTAACATTTAGCAAGTATGCTGATTGGACAAGCTTTCAGGGAGGAGAGAGATCGGGTGGATAGCAATCCAAAAGAGACTGAGTATTGGGATAGAGAGCTATGCTGCAGTGCAATTTCATATGTGCGTTCCAGTCCTAAAATATCTAAAATGGGACAGTGCTATTGTGCAGTGAAAGCTACCTGTCACATGACTTTTCAATGATAGAGAAAGCTAGCAATCCCACACAGAATGCAGAATGCAGGGGGACAGGGGAATGTCCCACACCTCATTTAAAGGGTAAACCTGTCACATAGTGAGATCTCGACACATTTGGATAGTGAATGTATGTGTGGGCACTAGATGTTCACAGTCCCATCACCCTTGTTGATCCTCTGTTAATGCTCTCATTATCAGCCTGCACAGCCTGTCAGTTACTAATTAGCTTCTCAGTGTATAGAGGCCAGTTTTACACATGCTTTGCCTGATTGTTTATGTAGCCTAGTTGTTGTTGGTGATGTGAAAACACTGTAAAACATCATCATAATCATTTTTGTAGATTAAACAAATGAGATATAACATGTTAACTAGTGATCTGGCAAGTGGATTTTGTTAGCATCGAACAGAACCAGAACAGTTGTTTTTGCATTTCCAGTCTTTATTGCTAAGCTAAGCTAACCATCTCACTTCATATTTAATGGACAGACAATGAAAGCGGTATCGATCTTCTCACCTAACTCGGCAAGAAAGAGAATAAGCATATATCCCAAAATGTTGAACTACTCCTTTAATATTACTTTTATTATTAGAATTTAGAATTTAGAACAATCAGGCTATTTGACCGGAACTTTTTTATAGGTGTCCTACAACACTTTTTAACGGACACCCTGCAGCCAATCAGAATCGAATATTCACCCAGACCATGGTATAAGATGGATTAAATGCGCTGACACTTCTTTGCGCCTGCCAAACTGCACTGAGTGGAGCGGATGACAGGTCCAAGATGGCGGCCCCACAGCTCGTCAGCGCCGATAAGCAGTAGTGGTCGATGCAGCGTTTACTCTTCATATTTCTATGGTCTGGTACAAAAGTAAATGCAAGTCCAATATTCATCATGCTTTGCTTTGTTTGTGCCTCTAAATGCACAGAAACATTAGAATTACAGGGAATCATTCAATGCAGTGTTAACATAAAAATATAGCTTAATGGACCTTTAAATATATTATGTGTTTATATTGTGGTGTGGAAAAGTGCAGGAAACAGACGGGCATTTTCCATTTTAGTGTGGCTTTAATATCTATAGTCTGTGAGCACCTTTATTGTATTTCAATGTATATTTTTTACTTTGTCTGGCCTACTGTCAGTCTGCCAGAAGGAAAGGAGAAGTAGATATGAAAGCAATAATTAACAGGATCTGACAGGCTGCTTCCTTCCAATCTTTGACTGACAAAAGGAGCATGAAGGTCACACGTGTTGCCTTAGTCTTCTCTCTCTCTCTTGTCTCTATTGCTGTTCTTATTCCTTAAACTTGTTGAGAGTTGGAGCAACACAAAGAAAGATGACCCAGAAAGGTCTAAAGAGTTTGATGCATGCTTGGATGTGAGCTGTGTGGTCCTGTTTGTTTCACCAGGAGAGAGGCATTGAACACATTCAAAGCCGCAAGGCTCCTTCAAACACAAACCCACACTACCTGTGTCTCAGCAAGCCTCTCTGCTCCTTTCATGCACCCGGTTCAAACATAGTCCACGGTTACGCCTTATCTGCTCTTCTGCAGGTATTGTTGATTTGTTTGTTGTCATTGTTGTGCTCTTTTCTCAAAGGGAATAAAAGTAATTGATGGCGAGAGGCCACTGAGAAGCCCCTCACCAGCACCGCCCTCCCAACAACAGCAGCTTTAACAAATTGTCTATTCCCTTGCTCTAAATAAGTGCCTGCGTGGTGTTTTATCTTTTGGAAATATCTCATAATTTACAATTATCACATGCACTTATAAACTACAAAAAGCAGCCCACTGCAATATCACTGGAGCTGTGAGCTAAAAACAAATCAGTAAGCTGCACTGCAGACGCACTCTTTTTTTTCTTCTCTGCATCTTTTCTCTGATTAATAAAGGTAATTAAATCAGGGAATAAAACACATCTTTAGAAGGGGACTTGGCTTTAATTATTACTGCTGGCACTGCACAGTCCGAGCAGCACAATAAAGTCATGGAACCTGAAGACTTAATTAGAAGGGGTGCCATATTTACAGGCGCCCACCCGTCCACAGCCACCTGAGATTTGCTTGATTGCAGTTAGATTGGAGAAGAAAATGAGAAATGGAGGAGGGGGACGCTTTAGCCCTGCAATTACTTCCTGGCTTTCATTAGGCCAGTGTTGTGATATGAGGGCATATCTTACTAGCATCCGCATCACCCCTGGGCCCTTGAAATTTATAGTCACACACCACAAGGAAGAGTTCAGTAATTCCAAACCAGCTACACACACACACATCTATGCATACACGCACAATGGGATGAAGGAGTACACACCTCTAGGAGATGTAATTTTTGAGTGATGACCAGTTTTAAATAATATGAGGAGACACTGGAAACATGCACACAGGCATAGTCACAAGTACTTATACAGAAAACACACACACACACACACACACACACACACACACACACACACACACACACACACACACACACACACACACACACACATACACATACACACACACACACACACACACACTGGCAAAAAGGTACACACAAACTAACACACACACTCCTTTTGTCTCAAGTTAATATATGTGTGAGCATATTACTGCTAATTACTGGAACTTCAGCCGCTGGCCACTACTAGCTGTAGATAATTTCACCATCCCTCCCAGTGTTTCTCTGTGGTGTGTGAGTATGTGTGTGTGTGTGTGTGTGTGTGTGTGTGTGTGTGTGTGTGTGTGTGTGTGTGTGTGTGTGTGTGATTTTTTGTTTTCATTTATGCACATAAATTGGTGCAAATTCAGAGCACTTTGCAGGCAACTTGCAGACAGGACATCTTTTGTGCCAATATAAAACTGCTGGTCAGAGAGTTCCATAGTTCACAATGGAGTTCCACAGGGTCCTGTGCTGGGGCCGCTGATGTTTATTATTCACCTCCTCCCTCTTGGCAACATCTACTATGGTGTTCATATTCACTGTTATGTTTGCGACAAACAGCTTTATATGTCCACTAAGCCCACGTAGACTCTCCCCTGCAGTGCCCACACTGCGTGTCTCCAATGATATTTAGATATGGAAAACAAACAACCACCTAAAACTCAACAGGAGTAAAATTGAGCTACTCCTCACTGGCTCTAAAAAACTGATTTGTTTGCCTTTATCCATCTGCGAAATAACTCCAGATTCAGAATCCAGGACACTCCATGGAAGTCTTGGTCAATAATTTGATCACATCACGCATTGATTACTGCAATGCAGTCCCGGCTGGGATCCCCAGAAAACATATTCACCAACTTCGGTTCATCCGGAACTCTGCAGCACAGATTATTACACGTTCAGAGTTCACGGAGCATGTCGCTCCCGTGCTGATTCAACTACACTGGCTCCCCTGTGTCAAAGCAGATTAACTTCAAAATCTTGCTATTAACATTTAAAGCTCTACAATCTATCACCCTGTTAATCTCACAGACCTCCCTCAGACTCAGACTCCCTCTCACTCCCTGTGGTCTGCATCTGCAGGTCTTCTGGCTCTTCCAGCCGTCAGCCTCAGTTCAGTGGGTGCTGGGGCCTTGTCTTACTCTGGAACACCCCTCACCCTCACATCCACATGCTAGACTCATTTAGTTGATTACTGCATGTGTTACTGTAGACTGTACGGATGTTTCATTACTGGTGCTTTGTTGTTTAGTATATGCTTTATTTTCAACTGTGCTGATGTTTTATTTCTGGTGCATTGCTGTTTATTGTGTTATTTTTTGCTGATCTTTTATGATGTAAGCTGACCCTGAGTGCCATGAAAGGCACCATTAAATAAAATGTATTATCATTATTATTATTATTTGTATTACTGTGTTTTTCATGCCCACAGGTGAGTCTGTGTGTGTCTGCATTTCTAAATGCGCCAGAGTGTGTCAGAGAATATAGAGATTGTTCTCCTGTTCGCTCATCAGCATGACCTTGGTGGTTGTAATCAAACGTATAATTGTTCTACAAGACTCTTGTCTTACTTGGGGAGTGGAGACTTGTTGCTGCTCGTTATTGTTTTCCCCTTCTGAGGGATGATACATGCCAACTGGCCACCCACATGCTAATCATACATTTAAATGTAGCCATACAGGGTGCACAGGCGCACACGCATGCACACACACACACACACACACACACACACACACACACACACACACACACACACACACACACACACACACACACACACACACACACACACACACACACACACACACACACACTTATCTCTGTTCTGTAGCACTTGCCCACATTTCTGTGCATTTCTAACACTGAGTCATACTAACTTCACTCCCCTACTGTTAACATCTGAACCCACACAGTGAAATTGTTCAGTAACAGAATAATATAAAAGCGTGGTAACACACTTTGCCAGAGACATTTTGCAGTGAAAGGACAATTTGTCTTGATGGCATAAAAATACTGCTGAATAAAGCAACAGGAAGCCTCCACATTTAAGGTCACTAAGTCAACAGTGTGAAGAATCCAGTCATTAAACAGCTAATTTGTGGATTCTTCTCTCTGTTGCTAATCGGTGAAATTATTTGGTGTATTGTTTGGCCTAACCCTTCAGGTAAGAACACCACTGGCAGTTTTTTCAAACATGGGATGGGAATGGAGTTGCAAGAAAGGTTGTCAGTGATTGATGAGATTAAAAAAAATACATAAAATTAAAAATTACATTAACTATTAGATGCTTTTCTCAAATGTTTGCTTTTTTACAGGCCTCTGTAAAAAAGGCCTGAGAAACAAAAATAATCAGTGTTTGGTCAAAGTCACAGTTCCCACAGCTCTCTGACATTGGTTTGTTACAAGCCAAAAATGTTGGGAACCACTTATCTTGACCAATAGTACACTTGTACAGTGCATTATAATGAAAAAAAAAGAGCACCTGACAGTAACAGATATGGTAAATGAACTGCATTTATATAGTGCTTTTCCAGTCTAAAGCCCACTCACAGTGTTCATACACTAGTGAAAGAGGGTGCCATGCAAGATGCCAACCCTCTTATAAGGAGCGTTGCAGCACTTTCTATCCTGGTATTTTATTCCTGCAATACATCCACAAGTAATTGTTTATTCCCAAAAAAACTGAATAGAGACTAAATAGAGAGTTATAGGAAGAGTGCTCCCTGCATATTTCCATATCTGTCGTATCAGTCTTTGAGTTATCTCAAGACTGGTTTAAATCATAATGTTTGCCCAGACCACATAAAAACTCTTTGTGTGTCTGACAGGACAACAAAAAGGATGTCGGCCATCTGTAGCGTGGCATGAAATTCAGATCTGAAAATAGTACTGCTGCAAATTTCTGTGGAAATTTCACTGTATATCACAACTCTCCCTGTCTGGTTTTGGGACTTTGACATGCCTTCTTGAACTACAATTCAAGACATCGTTAGCTTGATTGATCGCTCGCGTCAGACAGGCTGTTTGAGAGTCAAAACTTTGGGCAGAGAAGATTGATAGGTGTGGGGAAGGAGGAAAAAAATACTGCTGAGGCAAAGAGGCTCTGCAGCTTTGTTGCTGTCACCAATACAGTCACTCTTGTCATTCGATGAAGATCTTTCCACACAGCTCAGGCAGTCATTTCTTGAACCGTGAGGCCAGTGCAGTCACTGAGATCGGAACGAAGTTTATATGGAAACTCGCTACACTGAATATGTTCAGCTGTGCAAGTCAAGTTGCTGATTTATTCCAAGCTGCTGTTTTCACTATGAATAATTTAACAATTTAAAGTGCGTTTCTTAAACCTAATAAATCTGAATGTTTGATAAAATCCTGGCAAGCATTAATTTGCACACCAGAGTTGTACATCAGAATATATGAGTAGGATCATGAGTAAACAGAAATGTTGAGGTCTTGAACAAAGGATAAATTCTAATAATTGTCTTGCATAAATGATGTCACAATGAGTATCAGTTGGGCCATAGCACAGGATAGGCTGAATTTATATTAACTACAATTATAAACATGTCAAAATGGAGGAAAGAAAATGAAGTCATCAAAATCAAACTTGAGAATCACTAAAAAGTCTATTAATGGAATCGCTCAAAGAAGAAGTGGGTGAAAAGATGTTAATGAACTGGGTTGAACGAGCCCCTCTCATCACCAGCTGATCTGTTCAGATGAGCCTCTCCTCCTCATAGTAAGATGTCTCCAGCTTTGCACTTTTTGCTCTTGTTGTTTAAGAGTAAAGAGTAGAAAAATTCTACTGCTAAGCTGCAGTAATTTCAGTTCAATACCATCATGTTTAAGAAATTGTATGTGTTATTCCTTTGGTCTACATTTGTCCAATTAATATTAATGAACATGAACGACTTTCAGCCAAAGCCAGAGGCTAAGGAGCTGAGACTCACCAAGCTGTAAAATGTAGAGCTCCCTTGGTGAGAGTTGGTTCAGCATTTACTGTATCTTCTACTGGAAAATTCAACATTTAAGGTACGCACTGTTACTCCCTTGGGGAGGTTGCACTGGGCAAATTACTTTCTGAACTTTCATGCGCCTTAAACAAGAACGCTGGAATTAGTAAGTTTCCAAACAACTTTTATATACTGCCTTAGAGGACACCAAGTAAATCCTGCAACCTGCAAATGTGCCTAAATGTGGACTCATTCTCGCTGAATGATGGTGCCTTTGACAGTTTCCTGATGTGAATAGTATATGAATGAGAGGCAGGCACAGGTTGTTCTTATTAAGAAAAACAAGACACCAAACACTATGCTTAGCAAACATTTTTAAAATATATTTCACAGGTCAAGAGTGTAAATCTATAGTTCCAATGTGGGAACATCAGGGAAATTTATGCTTCTGACAGCATACTTAATAAGAACATTATCCAGTGTTCAACTAATTTTGTTAGAAGCCTACAATTTGTGCCATGTCCTGTGCGTCATTATGCCCTTAGTATTTACTACATCCTTATATTTGACCTATTATTCTATTATGAATTTTATCATATTGTGTTTACTTTATCCTTATTTATTATGCCCTTATTTTCTGCTATAACTAGGAATCAACTACAAAAGTGTAGCCAAAACACAACATAACTTAGACACATTGGTTTGCCTTTTACTTCAACAAACAATAATCAGTTGTTAATTTCTCTTGGAAAGGACAACACTCTACATCTACTTTTGTTTTCTTGACAGTCGCCATGATGCATTAATGTGATATCAACCACTGTGTGCGTGTTGTGTTCACGGACCACTCAGGTGAACGTGTCAGTCTACTATTTTATGTTACTGTCTTTATCGCTGAAAAAAGTTATAGCTTTTTTGCAGACATTGGACATAATGTTATTTCTTAACACTGTGTTGATAATATTAGTTCATCTTTTGAATATTTTAGATTAAAGCTGTTTAAAATGTACCTTTAACCTTGCATCAAAAAATCTTCCCATTTTACACTGAAATCCACTTTTTTAACTTGGTTCTCTAACCTCTCAGCTTGGTTACACATGCAATATGTGGTTTTGCAAATACATGGTCACAAACC
This sequence comes from Chaetodon trifascialis, assembly GCF_039877785.1. Classification (NCBI taxonomy): domain Eukaryota; kingdom Metazoa; phylum Chordata; class Actinopteri; order Chaetodontiformes; family Chaetodontidae; genus Chaetodon; species Chaetodon trifascialis. The sequence goes on from NC_092056.1 coordinate 20,040,325, forward strand.
AAAGCATTGGACAACATTGGGGACATCACAAAAGCCCCTAAAGCCCCTGATGCTCCAGATGGTTTGTTGCAAAGAACCATCTGGGAGGCCATCCATGGAAACTGTTTGGAAAGCGGCAGGTGTTTTAAAGCAATCCTTGGCAGGTGTTAGGGTGAACCATCTGCCTATCACCATTTAACATGGCCTAACTCTAATCAATGAGCTCAATGAACCATATGATGTAGTAGGACTCTTGCTGAAGCCAGTTGGGAGAAGAAAGAAAACATCTTTTTTTTTTAGAGAGAAAAGCCTTCAGTGCAGCTAGATTCATAAGATCACAAGATCACATGAGCCGAGAATCCAGCTGAGAATCCTGTGAGCTGCCATTAACAATAGCGGCTCCTGAAGGGGTTAGTATAGATGCATGTTTGACAACATCATAGCTGCCAGTGGGTCGTCATAGGACACTGACTGGTCTGAACAACTGTTCTTTGGCCACAAGCTCATGACTTGAAGACTGGCAAGATGGTGTTTCTGTCTGGACCAAAGTGTTGGATCACTATAGAGCAACACCACAAGTATGTCTTAAAGAGATGCTTAAGTAGGGTCGGGGCACGTTCAAATAAACTAATTTGTGCAACCTACTGTTGGCCATGTTGGAAATCAAACGTGCTATTCCCAAATAGCCACACTCTGTGACTTTACCGCTCTAACACTAGAAAGGTGCTGAAGAGCAGGGTTTTGGCTGTCAGACAAGCAGTTCTAGCTGCATATGCAGGCAGCTTCTGAGCTCATTTGCAGGAGACACACGGATGTAGTCTTTAGATGCCTGAAAGTACCTGATTTGTAACTAGGAGCAAAGAGAGTGTGTTAGCTGCTTGTGTCTGTCAGCCATTTAGTCAAGCTCACCATGAGTGTTCTTGTAGTGAACCCTCCCCCTCGTAACAGAGAGCCCCCTGCATGCTAAAGCACGGCATCCTCCACAATTAGCATGATGATAGGATCCACCATAATGAGACGACTTATTGCCAACAACACATGCTAATGATAATTGTAATAGCGGCAATCATTTCCGTGACACTCTCCCCTCTCATTTGCATTCTCTGCTTGCCTCTTTCCTTCTCTGCTGTCTGTCTTTTTGCTCTTTCACTTTTTCTTTGCTATTTCGTCTTTGTGCTCCACCATACTTTTTAAAAACTTTATTTATTCCCTGTCTCTCTCCCTATCTCTCTCCTAACCTTCTCATTCCTATTGTTTTCATTCATTATTACTTCCCTTGACACAAACCGCCAGCCAGACAACAAATCAACATCTCTTTAACTTTAGCACCACTTAACTCGTATTGTGCTTATTCTGCAGCTTGTGTTGTTGTGGGTGATGGATACAGGGTGTGATAAACTGATAGAATGCTGCAGTGTGTGCGTTGGCTGGTTCAGACAGGGACTTAAATCAGTGTTATTGTGCCTTGCGTGGCTGGGTCGTTATGAAATACAGCTGTCAAGTTGCTGTAACTCAGCTGAATTTCCACTGAGACCCAACATTACACTCAGTCATGGAGGAAATCATGATTTGTTAACTGCTTGTTAGTCATAAATAAAACCCTAACACATGTAATGCAGTGTTAATTGCTCAACTTATGAGAGACCGAGGGAAGTCAAGGGATGCTGGCTGTTCATCATTGTGTGTTACAGTGATGCTTCAACATGAAGGGAGGGGAGACTTTTTTGTGCAAATAACAAAGGGCTTAAGTGGATTGTGTCAGGAGTTGGTTCTGTAAGACAATGCGTACTTTACTGTAGTTACGAGTTTATTAGGTACACCTTGGCAGTCTATTGAAATCCAGTAAAATAAACCCTGAAATAAAGCTCTGTTTGTAAAGCTTAGTATTTAGTTTTTGTTGATGCTGTGTCAAACAGCGGTTTATTCAGTTTTGAGGCCACAGTTGGTGATGCTGAACTGCCCCTAATGAATATAAATGGGGATTTTTTTTTTTTTTTGAGGGGGGGGGGGGGTAAAATTTGTTTACACTCATTACACCTGCTATTGTGAAATCTCAGAGGCATGATTCTGGCTGCAATGAGACCTGATCTTCAAAATGTGTGCATAGAAAATTGGCTACAATCTGGATATTATTGGAGTCTTAATTCATTCAAGCCAACAACTGTTCATGTAAACATTCAAATCTTTCTGCCAGCTCTGGCCTTCGTAGTGACACTGAATGTGTCCTTGTTCAGTCTCTCTGTGTTCCTGCAAAACAATAACAAGATAGAGAAAAGAAATGAACAGGATGCCCTCGTCTCTGGAGGGGAAGCAAAAGCCATAAGCAAAATAAGCTCTCATTTATGCAGGGTTATCTAATATAATTCTGTTCCAGGCATACAAAAAATACAAATTAGGCTTACCACTGCTCAATTCACTCAAGGATTAATTGTGATATTGCGTAAGAAAAATAGAACCGATCACAGATAGTTTACATTAATGTGTCATCTGGTCAATTATTTGTTTAGATCTGGCACATATCAAGTGAAGTTACATGAACAAAACAACTCCATCTCTAATCAGGCCACTAACACATGATGTGATAAGAATGATGCATTTAAAATGAGAGCCAGAAATAAAGCAGTTACAGCAGTTAGTAAGGGTTAACTAATGGTGATTGACTGAGAACTTACGCACAACGCTTGAAGAAAGGAAGAGAAGAGGACTGACAGTCGTACCACACCTGGTTATCAACCACCCACTGTTACAGCAATGCAAGTATTCCTGCCTGTAAAAAAGAAAACCCAAACCCACACTTCAAATAAAAACAGCAGCACAATTCCCAATACTAAGTTAATATCTTACATAACATTGCACAAGCTGAGCTCTTTTACAGCTTCTCAACCTACAATAAAAGTTATGGTGGACCCACACACACACAGTTATTTAAGTACAGTCATTCAGGGTTTTTGCACATTACCTGAACAGTCAAATACAAAATTTAATATCAAACATTGTGGTTTGGCTTACCAGAGAAACACATGTACCACGCAAACAGTTCAGCAACACACAAAAAAGCAGCAGTATGAAGAGTGTGGAGGCAGTCTGCAGCCCTGCACACCTGCTCCCCATGAGCCATGAGTCAGCCTGTGCCTCTCACCTGCGACACTTGGCTGTGGATTCTCATACCTTTACACCATCCAGTAGACTGCATTCTGCCAGTGGTTTAGGCTCTGTACACACATCAGTCGCAGAATCCAACCCCTCTCCAATTCATCACATATGGACTCGTAGTCAGGACCCCTTGGCGACACCGGGTACCCCTTTCGAATCATTTTTCAACATGCAGGGTTGCCTGATAGACTTCTATAGACAGCCAGATGTCACTCCCAACATGTCAATGTGTGTATTTTAGGCCAAACCATGATGTTTTTTTCAACCTAACCAAATAGTTTTGTTGCCTGAACCTAATCAAAGTGTGACTGCTTCACAAAGTTGTACCACATGCTTCTTATTGTACTTATCAAGCTTTGATTTTAAAATCTAACCGGACATTGTTAACCAGAGCAGAGCAGAGGCCTTTACAGTGAAAAGTGCCTTAAATGGTCCTGTCCAAGTGTTCCTGTATGACAAACTGGAAGTAAGATTGTGTTGCAGAATCACATAGCACCAGTGTGAACCTTTTTTCCTATATGGAGTGAGGAACAATGCCAATCCTCAAGCTATAATGTTGTATTTTAAGCTGCTGCACTCAAGGTTCAATCATTTTCAGCTGTGACCATGTTTGTTGGTGACCTTTCAGTACAGAGACAAGTCCAAAATGAACTACAACAATTGACAAACGGTCTCTGCCTGGCTTGTTTTGTCTTTCAAATTTCCTGGCACTCCTCTGCCACCTGGCACAGGTTAGGAATGTAAAAATGCCTCGCACTTCGTCCTTTGTACTGAACTTTACTTTCAGCATTTAGTGATTGGGTGAACGGCTCAGCTCAATATCATAGAAATAAATCAAACAAAAAATTAAAACTAAATGAATAACAAAACAATCCAGGATGTACAAAACCCTCCAAAGTCAATGTTCTGTCGGGAAATAGGGATAGAAAATCTACACAACAATATATGGTCTAACCAAGGACTTCTCACTGACTGTCACTGTCTACATTACAGTCGAAGATAGGCCAGCTGGGTATCTGGGCATTCATGATGTAGTGTAGATGGACATAGTGACAAAAGTGACATTTGTTGATCAAAATAGCCTTTCTGCACTGTCTCCACATGTCTGTTGACACATTAGATCACACTCTCTTTTTGAAATCTAATTTATTTCTAGCAGGACTCAAATTTTCCAGGCACTGAGCTTGTGACTCCACTTCTGCACTGAAGCATTCCTCGAGGATGGAGAAGACAACTGACTCCTTCTGTCTAGTAATGGAATCTTTCTCCCTCTCTCTCCAGTCACGACCCTTCTCTCGCTCTCCCTCCCCCCTCTCTCCCCCTGTTGTCTGATGATGTCTCTCTCTTCTCCCTGTTTTCCTCAAGTCATCAACCACCGACTGCAGTAGGTTGTCCTCCTCACCACTCTTCTCTCTCCACTCATCTCCATCTCCCCTCCTCCCTTGAACCGCTCCATCACTGTCATCCGCTGCTCTACTTCGCTGGCCATCAACACCAGACACACACACACATACACACCCAAAAATCATTCTTCTTTTTCTTTTGCAGTCATTCTCCCTCACCCTCACACACAAAATGCCCATCTCTGTCTCCCTCTGTCAATGTTGTGGAACGCCTCGACTCGCTTTGGGATGCCTGGACTCATCCATCACTGTGGGCCGAGACTTGGATGTGTTATGTCACCTTTTCTCTAGCATATTGCTGCATTTGTGTATTTGTATAAGTGTTTGCATTCCACCATTTTTAGGCATTTCTGGTGTGTGTGTTCGTGCACAGCTGTATGTATGTATGCACGTGTGAAACTGCATAGTCTATATATTAGATGGATATGCCACACACACACACACACACACACACACACACACACACACACACACACACACACACACACACACACACACACACACACACACACACACACACACAAAATCATCCTCCCCACACTCCGGGATTGGGTACCAAGCCCCAGCAACCGACACCCTCAACACAAGGACAACTGACCTGAGATTGAGTACCCTCTGAAAGGAGCCATAACCCCCCATCGAGAAGGAGACTAGAGGGAGGCAAGAGGCCAAGATCCCACTGTGGGTGCTGGTGGCGTGTCCTCCACCATGCCTTCAGGGCCTTTCTGTGTGGAGTTTGCCTGTTCTCCCTGTATTCACCCGAGTTTTTCTCCTTAATAACCCCCACTAAAAACATGCGGGATCACCACCTGACCAATGGTGAAGAAGGAGTACTGGTCCCTGGGCGCTGGCGTCAGCTGGCAGCTGGCAGCCCACCGCTCCTGGTCTGCCGCGGAGGATCGACAGACCGAGGATGGGATAAATGTGGAGAAAAATAATTTCACGGGAAGCATGGCGTGTAGTGTGCAACTAACTCTGTGTGATGTGATCAATAAAGTACGTTTCTTCTTCTTCTTTGAGCTAAATGCTAACTTAAGCATGCTAACATGATCACAATGACAATGTTAACTGGCTGATGTTTAGCAGGTGCATGCAGCATGCTTACATTTGCTCAATAGCAGTAAACACACGGTCAGCTGATGGAAATGTCACCCATTTTGCAGATATTTGGTTATAATCCAAAGTACTGGACTGATCAAAATTCTGTAGGCTGCTAGTGTAGCTAAATGTATTGGTTAGAGCTATGTTAAAGTTCACGTTCACCATGAAAACTACAGTGTTTACTGTATAAACAAAAACAAGTATTTCAGATAATTGTGTAAGCAATTTTGCCAGTGACTGTGTATTCACAGTCTAACCAAAGCTAACGTCCCGTGCATGCTTGATTGCACACTCACTCCAACATGTGCCACTGCAGTTCATGTGATATTTACATGATTAAGTGATATTACTTAAGAGATTTATGTATTCACGCTGCAACATTCCTCTTCATTTGGCCTCATCTATTTCAGAAATCTCAGGTTCGTATAACAGAGCTGCTAGGTTTTGGTTCATCTGTGCCCTTCACAGCATTGACAGATGCACTCTCTATTACCTTAGATGTGTTACCATAGTTCAAAACATGACACATTTTCCACCTGCCTCAGTTACTGTCAGAGCAGTTATCGCTGTTTGTCCAGATATTTTATGCTGGTATTGGATACCATAAATCTGATTCTAGTCTCCAGTGTTATTATATGTACCGTCTGGGATTGTGACTCTTACCTTGATAACCTATGTGTGCCTTTGTGTGTGGCTGTTGTAATCCGTGCGTGAATGCTGCAGTAAGAATAGGGGGTTATAAAAGCTATATTTTATGTGTGTGCATCGTAAGGGTGGCTGAAAGGTTTCTTTATATCTGTACAATATTTATATGTGTTTTCTATCTCATTTGTTTAATGCTTTCTGTGTTTTACTGTAAAGCACATTGGGTTTACCTGTGTATGAAATTTTCTATACAAGTAAAATTGACTTGACTATAAAATAATACTATAAACAAGCAACAATATTGAGTGAGCAATAAAAAATACCATTGGTCTTCAGTATAAGCACAATCATTACATGTGATATAATGTGTATACAACACTTAACATTCATACTATATAGTGATGTCATTGTATTTTCCACTTCCACTTACTTTAAACAATCCATCCATCCATCCATTATCTATACCGCCTATCCCTTTCGGGGTTGCGGGGGGCTGGAGCCTATCCCAGCTACAATGGGCGAGAGGCGGGGTACACCCTGAACCGGTCGCCAGCCGATTGCAGGGCCACATGCAAAGACAGACAAACATTCATACTCACACTCACACCTACGGACAATTTTGAGTCATCAATTAACCTAATGAGCATGTTTTTGGTCTGTGGGAGGAAGCCGGAGTACCCGGAGAGAACCCACGCATGCACGGGAAGAACATGCAAACTTCACACAGAAAGGCCCCGCCTGACCCGGGGATCGAACCGGCAACCTTCTTGCTGTGAGGCACGCGCACTACCTGCTGCGCCACCGTGCAGCCCCACTTTAAACAATCAGTTAAATAAAAGTTCATGTCATAAAATAACTGTCCAAACAGATTTGTTCCTTTGCCTTCACTGCTTTAAGATGTTGCTCATGCACTTTATACTCCAAAATCTCACCATTCATCATTTTCTGGACCACTTTTCCTGTTGCACTTCACCAAATAATAGATCATGTGATAATGTGCTAGGCACAGCAGCACAGAGAACTGCACTTCACTGTACCACTGGGGCCACACCGTTGTAAATATATAAGTTCATTCCTTTTTTAATTACTCAGTACTGTCTTCTTTTTAAATCTGAAATAAGAGCATGAATCGGTAACATGAGAAACAGGGAGCCACATATGGTCAGTGTTAATGAGAGAGAAAAGGTAAAAAGAGTGAGATACATAAGAAAGGGAGCGGGAAGGGAAAATATATATCAAAAGACAAAGAGAAGCAGACAGAGAATGCATTCCTCTTCATGCACGGCAGTCTCTGTGACTATGAGTGGCCTTAGAGTAAGTGATCCAGACAGCAACTTGTTTAAAAAGCTATTAGAAATGTTTCAAATCTCCTTGAGGAAAATGCAATAGAAAAGGGAAAAATGCATAATGGAACAAAATGTATCTAATCACACCAGCAGTCTAGCAGGAGCAACTCGATTACTTCTCCTGTGAGGAGCATGGCTACCTACCTCTCTACCCCACTCATCCTTTCCCTTCCCTGCCATTTTAATCTCGCTGAGTGATTTTGAAATGCTGATTTGGATGTCGGGCAGCAGCTTGAGGTGAGGCCTTCACTTTTCCCTGACCTCGCCATCCCTCTGTAGGTCTCTGGTGGGTGTAATACATCTTAATAGATCAGCTTGGCTGGTACTGAATTATAGCCAGTGCTGCCTGCCTGGATCTTTTTAAATAGGTGCAGTAGCCTAATGGACTAACTGAGTCTCTGCAGGAAGTTATTAGTCTGTTGAACCACACAGCAGCTCTGCCACAAGGCTCTAACCATAAATAAATGATATTGTCTCCTTTTCAGTCCTGTTGTCCTTATTTAAAAGCTTTCACTGTGATATACTGTAAATGCTTCTTCGCTGTCAAAACAGTATTTCTCAAAGATAATATCAAAAGAAAAGGTGAGCCACAGGAAGGTTAAACCAGGACCCCAAATTACTCTGTTGGAACTGCTATCTAGTGTAAATGGCCTTGGTGTGTGTCCTGTTATCCTGCAGCAGAGCTCCATGGTGCTGACATTTGTGGTTACTGAGAGATTTGTCAGGCAACTACAAAGCATCTACATCTGGAGAAAGCTGACAAAATTACCATAAGCATGAATTGAATATTAACTGGGTATCCCTGTTTTTCTAAATTTTGCTTTGCCAAATTGCCAAAGGCCAAATGAAGGTACTGGAAGGACTGCCTGTCTACGTATGTATCTGCCTACCCAGATACAGTCTGGTTCGTGACAGCTATATCACAATGTGGTTTGGCAATGTGATTGCACAGGACCACAGACTGCTTCAAAGACAGCAGCAAAATTCATCTGCATGGAACTACCAGAACTTCACAACATTTACACTATGCAATGCAGAAGAAAAGCCCAAAAGATCATGAGGGACATAGCCACCCTGCTCATGTACTGTTCTCTTGCTGTGGTCATATTGGGGGTACTATTTGCCCTCAACAACAAGGGCCAAATGAATGAAACATTGCACTTTAAGCAGAGAACTTTTCAGGCTGATTGGTATCAGCTCTTGGCAATATGCCTAACAATGGCTATAACTTCTGCATGGATACAATCATATCTGTGTTCAGAATCATTTTATTTGCTGTGGGATGTGGAACCTGTGGAACCACTCTTACACAGCGGGGTTTGCACTCTTTATTGTCGGCCACAGTATGGATGCAACTATTTAAAGTCTGTGGTAATAACATATAATAGCAATCTGGGTGGCTCCGACTGCTTGTCAAGTGTGAGCTGCGATAACGTCTCTCTCTTCCCCTCTCGCTGCTCTTTCCTCTCCTAATCTCCTCCTTGCTGACTGGCTTGGCGGTTAAGTGGTGGTTTCTCTTTTCGTTTGAGGTCCCTACAGCGCTTGGCAACAGTGGCAATGGACCCTACTAAGAAATGGTGTGGAAATTGCTTTCTGCTTTTCTCCAGCCATGGGCAATTTACACCTAGGTGTCCCCTACCTTCCACTTGACACAAGGTGAGAATACTGAATTTACGAAAAAGAGCAGTGGGAGAGACGTGGCGGGAAGAGGGAGGAGAGACGACATCATATCTGTGAAAGAGGAAGGTATAGGAGGCTGAGAGAGGGTCTGACTGGAAATGAATGAAGAGTAAATGTGAGATGGCAAGACAGAGAAAGTAGGTGGAAAGATTGTGAGAGGCCTGCTGCATGAGTCACTAACAGTGAGAAACAGGCTTTTGTTAAGCTCTTAAATTGTCTTGTATGTGAGACAATCTCTCCATCCATCTATGTGTCCGCATATTCAGCTATTCCCTCATTTACAAGATTTCCTCCTTTCTCCTTTCCCCATTTCCCCAGACACACGCTTGGTATTTTTCCTTGAGTGTGAAACGACCTCAATAATGTTGCCCAAACAGTCTGTCACCAGCAGCGAATCCCTGGACAGCGAGCAAAAACACCTGTCACTAATCATAAGTCATTTGTTTTGTGGGTCGTCTTATTTTGTGGTGTGAATTCACGGGTACGTTATCGCAGCCAAGGGACCCACAAGATCAGCCTCCCATTAACTGTTCGTGGAACAGATCCAGGATTTGTTTCTCGAGGATGCTGTATCACCTTACACCTGCAGCAGCTGTGAGTGTGTTCTGTAATTTCACTGTTTTTTGTCAAGCTATTCATTTTAATTAGTGCGATGAGCTTATGGTGGATCGGCCCAGGTCATGTCCAGACAATACAATACATCATGGGACAGCTTCAATGATATTCTATGCAGTGCAAAAATAAGCAAATCAAGTCACACACCATTAGATGGTCAGGTGGTTGTTACTCTTCGTGGTGACACTGCTGGCTTTAAAGGTCAAAGCTGTTTCAGGTGGTCTGTCTGAGGTTTGCCACTGGCTGGCCATGGTGCAGAGCTGCAGTCACACAATTCTGCTGTTTGTTCTGTACCAAACCACTCCACTCCTGCATAATAAGCTATTAATTTGAAACTGCACCTATTGATAAGGATTGGTCCACTCATCGCTGACCTTAAAGTCAGCAGCAGCTCAAAAAAGCTGCAACAAGTGAGAAACGACAGAAATGTAGAGTGATTGTTATTGTTATATTTATTGTGGTCAAAAGTGATTGATCTGGTCAGTAGCACTGATGGGTCAGTATATTTTATGCACTGAACTCCTTGAGGAAATCATGACAGACTTGGTCGATCAGTCCAACATCAGTGTTGCATGTTTGTCTCTTACATAAACATGTTTGAATTCATGTGTAGCTTTAACATGATGCAGAGACGGCAATGGCTTTGTGTGTGTGTGTGTCTGTGTATGTGTGTATGGCATTAAACTCTGATGTAAATGGATGTGCCGTGATTGGCCGTGTTGTTTATTCATAATCAGAATGATCTGAGCCAAATGTAAAACGCAGCAGGCCATCAGTTGGAAAATCTGACTAGAATAGTAATGAACAGTGTAAATCAGGAGAGGGAAGACGAATGCTAACTCTGAAGGTAGTGTGTGTGTATGTGTATGCGTATGCATGTGTGTGTGTGTGTGTGTGTGTGTGTGTGTGTGAGAGAGAGTGAGAGAGAGAGTTGAAATGTAAACTTGACTGATGAGCAAGGATGAGCAGGAAGGAATCGGAAAGAGATCAACACATGCATATTCTATGCTGGTGCTCAGTTGCACACACTCTCTCAATTGAATTAATACAGACTGCACATACATATGTGCGATTGAAAAGCCTTACTAAATTATGTAGTGACGGCAGTGTGAATGGTGGCATACTGTACATGAGACAACACTATACACAAGAAGACATGGATGAAACAAAACTGCTGATTCCAGAAAACTGAAATAGTCCATTCCTGTTTTGCTGTATGCTGTATCTATCCTGTCAGCCAGTCAGACAAACAGTGAGATATCTTTTTCTGAGCACATTGGATATTCCTGCAGCAAACGGCTCTGAAGGCCCCTTAAAGCCTGCCTCAATCTCCAGCCGGTTTAAGAGCGCCAAATAAGATGAGGCAGCCTCACAGACAGAATCTTTCAGAAACAAATCTGATTGTTTTCAGCTGCTCAAAAGAAATTAAAAAGAGGAGTGAACAGAGAGACAAAGGGAAAAAGAGAGCGCTTCTTTTCTGAGACGCAAAGTGAAGCAAAGTCAACATCGTCAGTTGACAGGGAGAGAGAGAGAGAGAAACAGAGAGAGAGAAAGCGGAAGTGGGAGAGAGAAACAGAGACGGCGCATGGATAAATAAAATCTCTGAAAGGCAGAAAGGGAAAAGCCTCACAGCAAAGACCTCCTGGAAGAAAAGCAAGACAGGGAGGAGCAGAACATCTTTGTGAGGATAAAAGAAGAAGTGTAATCGCCCAGTTGTTTCTTTTTCTCCCCGAGGCCCCTCAGAAAACAACTGGTGCTTTAAGCTTGGACAGATAGCAGACAGAGGGATGACGGTTAGAGGGGAGGAGAATACCACAGAGGGTTGGGAGGCTCACACACACTCCTCCACATGCAAAAGATTCATGAGCATGCAAACACACACGCACAGAGAGACAAACATGCAGCCTTTCACAAACACACAAACAACGTGCACACCGGCAGATTTTCTTTTTAGCTTTCTTTGGTACAGAGGCAGCAACATTCATACAAACACACACGCAGACACAAACAGTGCCTCTCTCTCTCTCTCTCTCTCTCTCTCTCTCTCTCCCCGTGGAGCTGTGATGATGGAGATGGAGAGCAGTGCGTATTGACTGTGACTGTGACACAAAGCTGCATCCAGCACAAGAACCTCAGAGGAAAAACTCTGTTTCAAAAACAGGACCAGTCTCCAGTCTGCTGCTCCTGCACTCTCAGAAAAATTTGTGAAGTGAGCAGAAACTGTAAAGGTGCATCTTCCCCGCTGTGGACAGAAATAAGGTGACGAGAAAACCCGTCAATCAGATGACAAAACCGACAACAAAGCAAAAATTGGATGATACGCAGTTCCAATTTCTAATTTATTATGTCTTCAGTACAGATTACATGTTAGGGTGGGGAAGTTGAGTAAGTTTTAATGCACTATTTCAGTGTCAGACCATTTTAATGGAGATCTAACTCTATGTCACTGAAATATTTTTTTCGCATAATAATGTGAAAAGAGTTACATAATGGCTGCACGGTGGCGCAGCAGGTAGTGCGCGTGCCTCACAGCAAGAAGGTTGCCGGTTCGATCCCCGGGTCAGGCGGGGCCTTTCTGTGTGAAGTTTGCATGTTCTTCCCGTGCATGCGTGGGTTCTCTCCGGGTACTCCGGCTTCCTCCCACAGACCAAAAACATGCTCATTAGGTTAATTGATGACTCTAAATTGTCCATAGGTGTGAATGTGAGTGTGATTGTTTGTTTGTCCTTACATGTGGCCCTGCAATCGGCTGGCGACCGGTTCAGGGTGTACCCCGCCTCTCGCCCATTGTAGCTGGGATAGGCTCCAGCCCCCCGCAACCCCGAAAGGGATAGGCGGTATAGATAATGGATGGATGGATGGAGTTACATAATCACATGGTGTTGAAATGTACTTATCAAACAGCACGTATTTGCATTTAAGGGCATCCTGCTCATTTCACAGCCAGGCTCACTTTGCCTGTCTCTACACTCGCCTGACTGTCAGCGTGTTTGTATACCTTGGAAGCTGTTTGGACTAGTGACTCCACATGACCGCCCATCTGTACTGTATGTCCTTGTGATTTTGTCTTTGCGGATAAATCCTACTTTTTAATTTGCATCAGGCCTTGACTGCTTTCAGACTTTGTTTAGTGTACTTCTCCAATGTCAAAATAAGCTATGAAACTCACTTTCTGGCCACATTTCGGTGTCTACAGCCCATTTTCTCCACTATGTTGTGCACATTTTTACGCGGTTGGCCTTTTGCTGCACCAGCAACTCCTACTACTTGGTCAGGGTGACTACACAGTGGGTGGTTGAACTGTGGGGAGAGCGTGAACCCTCCACAACCTCCTGTTCAAGGTTTTCATAGGAGTGTAAAAGAATGTGTCTGCCGTCATTGTGTGTCAAAGAGGTTGAACGTGTCTGTCTACTTCCTCCTCAGGCCTGCATGAGGATAGCACATTATAAAACTGGGATGAAAATGAGAAAAACTGAAATAGAGAATTAATCACAACTTTAGTACCAAGGTTTTTTGTCACAATTTCCTGATAATGCTGTGACAGTGTTACACATGACACTGTCACAGCAGAGTATATTAGCAAATACATCCTCAAACACGTTGTGAACAAATCCCCATAACCACTCGCTCAGCCCCACTCCTCTCCTTCACTGCTGATAGGCCGGTCAAGCTTTCCCTGTCACATAATGCAGTTTACAATGATAATGGTTCTTAGTACATTTTTAAACAATAGCTCACTGATTTTAACAAAGTAGGTTTCTCATTTCTAGCTCATTTCTAGATTTTCCTGGTGGACATGAAAGCAGTCACTTGCACAATTTAGCAGTTACAGCTAGCTATTCAAGCTAAACTAAGCTAACATCAGCCCCAGTAGTTGCTTGAAAATGCTGTTCCCAGCTAACTAACTCATTTTGAAGAGTAGAATGTGTCATAAATATGAACTTGATGGATAGATCATATAAATGACTGAAATTAAAGCTGCATGCCCGCCCTACAGTGCAGGGCTGGTTAGTGTCGTAGGAGGCCCATATAAGAGTCTGATCTTTCATTTTTATTATTTCATTCTATTTCATTCATAGCCCCCCCAAAATGCAGTTAGCTGATATAATCTTGAAACTGGGTTAGGTCACACCTGAGACTTGCTTATATTTGCAGCTTAGTTTACAGCTGATAAACATACTGTTTAATACATTGATACATACATTTGCTATTTTTATAAAGGCTAAATTAAAACACACAGCTCTCCAAACTTCTCATATACAGAGTATTACTCTTTCTGAAGCATCATGCACACCACTTGTAGAGCATGTAGAGAAATTCAAAGCCTAACAGGACGAGCAGGCCTGGTTGCCAAACTATGACTGGGAAACCTGTGTTAATAACCAATACACACAGTCTTTGCCCATATCTATGTGGTCTATTCTATAGACTGGAATACAAACAAATCATATCAGCTGTAGGTTACATAAACAAATCCTATAGCAGGTGTTTGACAACATTTTTATAGTTCTGGCAGGATCTCACACCTCTGCTATTGCACCACAAATGGCTTCGCCAACAGATGTTCCCTATAATTGCAACAGTTATTGCTCCTGCTTTTAGTTGCAACACTGCTGATTATGATTCAGTTGCTGACAGAAAAGAACCTCGCATCTCAGTTGCGGATGAGGTTTTAACATGTTATTGATAGCTTAGTTACAGTCTGCTGTCAAACACAACTGTAATTGTTCACAGTCAGTTACCACAAACGGCATAACATATAATATATAAGTTCTGAATAGATAAGCACACAGACGATGCTGATCCCTGACCTGATTTGTCTGTTTCAGAAAAAATAAAATAAAATGAAAAAATCTATCTGTTTACACTTCTGCTTTCTTTTCTGGTGTGTAAGAGTCACCTGCTTGACAGAAATGAATAAAAACTGAAAGAGTGTAAGTACTCAAGAAATGCAGAAAATGAATTAATCCTGCATTTATCAACATCTATTAGCCTGAAATACAACTGATTTGTTTCACAAAATATGAAAGGATACAAAAAACCTTCAACACTGCACTTCCCACTGAAAAAACCTGAACATGCGGTAATGCTGTAATTTAGACATACAACATTTTCATGGTTGGCCCCAGTGGGAATCAAGCCCCCTACTCTAACTATATCTATGCCACAGTCTTTCCCCTGAGCTACAGAGGACCACACGACCATGTTTCAAGGCAACAACAAAAAAATGGAATTGCCTTAAGGTGCACTGGGAGGCACATTGAGGGAATTAAGCAAATGTGAAAGATATTCCTTTCATTCCCCAGGGTGACAGATGAGCGATGAGTGTTGGGATAACAAGGGATCAGAGGCGAGTGGAGGAATAATGAGGATCTGCCCCGACTCTCCATCTCATCCCTCCATCCTTCTACACAGCCAGTCATACTGCTAATGTTACTAGCCTACAACCTCTTTTACGACTGCTACGAATAAAAATGTCTCACATTTTCAGTGATGCCCTTAGGAAATTCTTGTTTTTCTTTTGACCCTTGCCAGGAGACCACAGTACAATCAGCAACAGAGCAGCCCCCTGTTGCTAAAAGGGAATCAGTATCTTGTTGTTGAACACCTCAGCAATGCGAATCCAAGCTTCTGCCCATTTCTTCAAGCTGAAAGCCAACCTCACTATCCACTCTTCTTTCAAGAACAAGGGTTGCAGGTTGTTATGAGTGCCTAAATGAATTGAACAGAAAACAAGTCAGACTCAATCTTGATCTGTCCATTGACAAACTTGAATTCTGCCACAGTTCTGGTCAAATCCTTTTTATTTGCTCATTTCTGTGTTCCTGTCTCCATTTGTACCTCCCTGCCAGGGAACAGATATCTAATATGAGAGTCAGCTCCTTGGTTAAAGGGTTCAGAAAGTGTTCGAATCTAAAGAAAACTGCAGAAACTTTAAATCACAGAGAAATGATGTGGTCCATGATTCAGTTTTCTCTTATTTGCGTACAAACTGGTGTTGCTATGAAATCATCTGTGAGTGAGAAAAAAGTAAGGAAAGAAATCCACGCGCACAAGTTAATTCCCCACTAGCAATAGCGCCCACACATGTTAGTCAGTAAAGTCAATTACATTTACACAAGGCCAATTTACATTCATCAGTTACCACAGTGAATCTCTCAGGCTCAATTCCTTTTCAAATTGTCCAGAGCAATAAAGGAGCTCATTACTGCGCAGTAATATGACCACATCACACCAGTGCAGCTTATCTACAGTAATTGATCTACAGTAGACAGTAGACAGGCAGATGATAGGTCTGACAAACTTCAGATTTATAGCTCTGGTTGGTAACAGCAAGTGTGGTTTGATACTACAGGTTCCAGTATTGTGTAGTGCATGGTAATTCAGAAAATAACTGTCTTTATTTGTAGATACATTTTGATGAATGATCACTCTCAGCAATAGGCTTGGTAAAAAATATTCCTGTTTCACAATAAAAGCCAAGCCATGCTTCTCCACCTGAACTGAAAAGTCTTCAGCTTTAATGTGAAATAGACACAGTAGAAAATGTTGGGTTTGCCCTATCGGAATTAAACGCAGAATAAAATGCATGCGTCACTTTCTTTGAGTCCCTTGTGCATTTGAAGGAAATCTGAATGCTGCACAGTGATGGTGGACCCTGCCATTAGGACTGAAAATACTATATCGCGTGGTATAATGTAAACAGAATTGATTTGTGGAAAAAAAAAACCCCTGACTGTTGACTGTTAGATTTCATGAAAATCCAAAATGTTGTAACTTAAGTTAAATGAGGGAAAAGGGACGTGTTCACTTGATTGTCTCGCTGACCTGTGTGCTGTATACAGTGTATCAAACGTGTGAAAGTTTAGCAGTTTGGTGGTTGTTGCACAAGGATTTGGAAGTAGGTACGTTTGTCACATCATTAATATCAAATATCTCTTTTCTGCATCATCCCATCTCATGTTTGACGCTTCCTGACTCTCACATGCCTTTGAAGGTAGACAATTGTCGGGTGATGAGATGTTCCAGCACTTACTGTAAAAACCTCAGTTCATGTTCACGTTTCAGTTTTACTCCTTTGATGTTTGTGTAACAATAACTTCAAGTGTCGATAGGTGGATTTTAAATTTTTCCTCTCAACAGTAGTTATTATTTTAATTTGCTCTCAGAGAACCTGAGCTAATTTGTTGTTTGCGTGTTGTTTTCCTTGTTCCTAATATTCAGTATGTAGATATTTGGGCTTTAACTGGGCAAAATGCTGTTGAGTTTTTCCCAGCTATTGAATATATTGGCACACACATGTCTACCACATGTCCAACATGAGATTCTGAACACCATGAATCTCATAATACAGATGTCACAGCTCAGTCTCCTTTGTGTCATTCAAATTCTGCCAAAATAATGTCTCAGCTCTCAGCTGTGAATCTGTGGCACAACCTCTGGCAGACAAGACACATTTCTCACCTCTCAACGATCACTGTTTTCACATTCAGCTCGTCAAGATGTCTTTCTCTCTCTCACTTTTACAAATCTCAAACAGAATTATTCAGTCATCGCCCGTGGCTATGAAGACAAAGCAAGAGGCAGAAGGAGAGAGACCGCGGAAGAGAGAGGATGGAAGAGACACACGGGGTCGGACAGGCTGTTTATATTCCTTTCCCAGTTCATTCCTTTAATCAACAGAGCTGGTTTGTGGGGGGGTTAGATAGACTGCTTGCCCAGATCAAATAACTCGACAGAGGATGGTACACAGTCATTCACAGCTCTCTCCGTTTTCTCTTTGTCTTCCACGTTTGTCTCTTTCTCTGGGCATGGACTCTCTCTACAGCTATGTCCCTTCCTAAAAGAAGGGGTTGTGGAGCTACAGGGAAAGACTTTTTTTCTAGCATGGGTTAAATTTATACCTAGATATCTCATGTAGTGTTTCTGATTGTTTGTCCGGCCCAGGTGCTCTCAACCCCAGAGTACAAAAAAAATTCAAGTTAAAAAATAGCAGTGCGCTCCGGAGCCGTTGGTGCCAAAATTACCTTTTACCCAGCAGGGGGCAGGAGAGACCCTCAACAGACAGGTAGCAGCACCCATCCCTCTGCTTCAGAGGAGTTGGGGAATTGACTGCACTTCACACTTCTTCATTTCTTCCTTTTATTGTCTTTAAAGCCAACTGTGGAGCTCTGTAAGAAGACAGAAACTGAGTGCGCTGCATTAAAAGATGGCCATCTTGATTAGCCTTCTTCCCTTTGGGTTAAACATTGTCAGGCAGGAGAAATTCTCAAAAAAAAAAAAAAAAAAAAAAAATGCAGGATAGTGATTTTGGAAATGCTGGTCTGATCTTTTGCTCAGGTGTATTTCCTTTTGATCATTAGTTTAGCAGCTATGCAAGAGTATATTTGTGTTTTGATTAATAAAGGCTTCCATCTCACTCTGCCACTTTGATCACACTTCCTCTCTTACATCAAAACACTTGCTCTTTGTTTCTTTAACTCCAAAGCAAAGCTGATTTAAAAATCTGTTAAATCTTTGTATCTCCATGACACCATTACCTACAGTACATAACAAGTCTCTAACACCAATCAAATCAGCATGGAGCGAACCATCAACTGAGCTGCTCTGAGAGCTTGCAAGTATTCTCCATCATGTCTGTGCTCCCCTTGTTCTCTAACCTTTCTCTTCTGTCCGGGATTAACAGGCAGGAGATGAGGGGAAGGGATTAAGGATTGTTTGCTGTAGAGATGGTCACACGGTGTATCGCAATTTCAAGAAGGGCTTCAGTGATTGAAAGAGAGAGATGGGAAGGGTGACTGTGTATCTCCTTGCCTGCAAGGGTCAGCTGGCTTATCAGAATCACTACGACAAACAAATGTACTGCAGGTGCATATTAACTGTAAATATTTACAGGCTGGGATGGTCGCCTCATGAAGGATGCCACAGTCTCAGACCGGGTGTTGTTCGTTGGAGTATAATGCCACTTCAAGCAGCTCCCCTCTCCGCATCCGTCCTCCTCCTTCCATCTCTGCCTTCACACCACCTCGCCCGTGTCTGCAGAGGTTGTGTCTGTTATCATCAACAGGTGGGACAGGAGATGCTGACTGTTGTTGAGGAACTTTTTGTATTTTCATATTGTTTGATATGTCCCTGTATATATTTGGTTTAATTGCCTTTCTGTGCTTTCATTAGGAGTCTGGGTTATTCAGTTTTTAGCTTTCAGAAAAGCATGTCCAAATCCACAAATCAGACAACTCAGGGATCAAAAGAATGCCCTGTCAGAAAATTTGTCATTTTTTAAGCTATTTTTTTATTAATTGGACAGTCTACAGTGGCAAGCGTGAGTGACAAAGGAGATGGGAGTTAGACAGAGGGTGGGTGACATCCGACAATGACTGTCAGTTGTGTTCAAAGACATCCACTGAGCCATTAATGTCTCCAAAAACAGCCAGTCAGAGGCTGGCCTGTGGCCTGCAAACCTCTGACCATACCCACACTGATGTCAAATGGAGCTTCTGAATTGCTTACTGTTGGCAATAGTCACCAGGGGGACTGGTATCAAGAACTGGAACCACATTGGACCTGGTTTCACATGATCAAGATACACAGAGATTTTTTTTTTGGGATCATTTACTGAAAAGGGGGAGATGGTGGATTATTCAAGTTACAAGTATGCAGTTAGCGTACACTACACTTCTTCATATTTCATTTTCAAACATATTTTAAACTTTCAAGATTTCTGTAAATCTTGGTGGATGTAAAGTCTGCTAGTCTCAATCATGATGAGATAAATGAAAGAAGTTATGTTTTGTTCAAAATGGAAAGCCCATTCTGAGAGTGTTCAGCAGCTCGCACATCATGAAGCTCTCATGCAGGGGTCCACCGAGGAGACGACAGTGGGAGCACGCTTTCAAAGACCAGGATGCCACTGCATCAACCAGCAGACATCGGCTCTGTCCTCAAGGGCAAGGTGGTGTTAGAACATTGCAGAGAACTGCATTTGCAGCACTTTGCTTGATAGTGATGGGAATTCCGTCTCTTTCAAGAGAGCCAGTTCTCACGACTCGGCTCTCATTAAAGATCCGGCTCTTTCGGCTCCCAAGTGGCTCCTCAGACTTTTTGTTGCTTAAATTAATTTATTACCAAAATAATGTAAAATTATGTGTAAAATTAATTACTAATGCACAAAACACACTTTATATCAAATTTTACTGCATTTCCTGCGGTCACTCATTTTCTCACCTTTCCAGCGTTTTGTCTGCTGAGGCTCTGTGTGTGTGTGTGTGTGTGTGTGTGTGTGTATGTGTGCATGTGCGCTGTGTCTGTAACCCCCTCTCCTCCCCCTCCTGCTCAGTGCGTACACACTGAAGCTACCACACATCATTTAGTTGACCAATCATGTGCAGCTTGAACGAAAAAAAAAAAAAAAAGTTGAGAAAAAAAACAAAAAAACCCCCAAAGCGGCTTCCACTCCGGCTCCCGGTCAGGAGCCGGCTCCGATAGTGCACTTCAAAGAGCCGGCTCTAAGAGCCGTTTTGTTCGACACATCACTATTGCTTGAGCATAAACTACGGTCCTGAACGCAAGCCCACCTTCAAAGCTCTGCGGTAGGTTGTCATGGAGCTGCAGAGGAATGATCTCTCTGGCATCAGTGTGCAGCTACCAGTGTGAAATGCTGAGGCAGACAGGATTGTTGATATTATTGCTCCCTCCATCGCACTGATGGTGGACTCCATGTGTTATGCAGCACATAGACTTTGGATATGCCCTTCAGTTCATCCCACGTGGACTTGGACTGTCAGTTGTATGATATGAAAATATGAATATCTGTCAAGAGGCAGATGTTTTAAGTATGTCCAGTGTGTTTTATCAGGTTCTAGTATTATGTGCATAAACAGAAAAGGAACATGATAATCAGAATAATGTTTTCTTCAGTGTAAAATCACCTTAAAATAAGAATTGCTGTGTTTTTGTTATACTTAACATTTGAGGCAAGTGAACAAGGAAAGGCAAAAGATAAAAGCAAGCCCACATGTAAGCAATGTTAGAGAGCAGTGCTAATGAATGGTGCTAACACAACAAATTCAACAAAGCACCTGAATTACAGACAGGCCGATGTCCGTAAATCATTTTGAGAGGTTGGTGACAGATCCAGATCCAGATCCAAATACTCATTGTCCGGTCAGTGTCATTGTTTTAATATTATATATTACTCAATTTCCCCTCTGATTTGAATATATGATGTTTTTGTATTAATATTACTGCTGCATTAATGTCTATGTTGTATTTTACTACTGTAGGACTACTTTGCATATACGTTTAGTAGTTTAACATCTATATCTACAGCAATGCATGATATTCTATGTTGTCTATGTTTTAATAAGTCTAAAATTTTATGACAATTTTTCCCTGTGATATTGAAAATGGTATGAAATATGTGCAACTGACATATCTATATACTGTATATATCTATGTAGCCTCTCTCTCTCTCTCTCTCTCTCTCTCTCTCTATGTATATATATTCCATGTTAATCCCACATATTTTATTAGGCTGGTAGATACAATACATTCAAACAGCTGGCACTAGCCTTTAAAAGCTGCAGGTTAATGAGAGGCATTTATGAATGCACAGGTTGGACCTGTTACTGTGGATTAGCAATAACAAGGTCAACACAGCTGGATGATGAGATAATGAGATAGCAAATCAAAGGTCAACTGACTTCAGCTTTTCTTTACTTCAGTGATGCAATGAAGTGCCAACCAAATGCAAGTGTAAGTACTCAGTTCATTTTTTTTCCTTCACATTGATTCTTTTCAGTGTTTTCACAGTAAAGGAATGAAAAGCATTTCTCTTTATCAGGGAAAACATAAAACACCAGTAGATATTGCACGATGATACAGGAAGATTATCTTATTGTGATACTTTCCATTGGAGTGTGCTTGCAGGTTATACTTGCCCATTGTCTAATTTCAGTTGCTGCTCACAATCAGATTTCTCAAGGAGTTATTCCCTCAAGTGATGGTTTGTATGATATCATGGAAAGTGTTCAACGTTTCATTATTGGGCAATCAAAAGTGAAAACACTGTCCTACAACTTGATTGACTTGAAGATGACAGCCAGCTTGTCACTCCACCTTGTAACTATTTTTTTTGAACAGCTATAAACACTTTTGGAAGTAGTTGGACGACATGTTGTACAAGCTAGGCTAGTTCTTTTTCAGTATGTGTGACCTTTAGTTTTTGTTTATTGTTACTGTTAGGTTTCCGCCTGCTGCCCCCACAGGATCTACATTTCATTTTTACATATGGACCTTTCTATGTGTGACCTCAAAGTCCATCAAGAGACAGGTACACACAGTACCTAAAGGACATGACATACTCACACACAATGATCTAGACACCCATCCCTCCTTCTGACACACACAGACACAGACAGACAGACAGACAGACAGACAGACAGACACACACACACACACACACACACACACACACACACACACACACACACACACACACACACACACACACACACACACACACACACACACACACAGCGATCAGTTCCGCCATCCTGGCCTGTCCCAGGCTGCTGGCTGTCCGCAGGTATTGCTGGTATTTGTAAAGAGCCTAATTGCCCAAGTGTCTAGAAAGTGGCCATTGAAAGTGTGGCTGGCTAATGAGCTCCCTGGGAGAGGGTAAGTAGTTAGCTGAAGCAACACTGGGCCCTGCTCCCTAATAAAGGTCACATACCTCCAGGGAAAAATGCCACAGCATGATGTGATAACCGCAGAAGGAGGACTGGCCAGCATTTCACTTGCCATTAAATGAAGTGAATGAACCACAGAGGGGATGAAATGCCTTTGGATGAGGTGGCAGGTTTTGTAGTCAGTGCGGTCCACTACAAATACTCAGAACTGCAAGGAGCAGGCAAACTGCTGCGTTGTACTAAGGGTCTAGGAAAGGACAGGCAGGATATGAGATAATAAGGACCTGAAGAAAACACTGAGGAACTGAAATAGGAGGGGAGAAACAGGAACAGGTTACACTGAAGTACTGGAGTCTGATCTGTTTAAATGAAGATTTTGACACCTGGTATCTCTATTATAGCCTTTAACTGCCAGTAAAATGTTTGACAGGGTGGATGCATTTGAAAAGTTTTGTGTCTTTTCTTGGAAAAGAAAGTTCTTTACTGTAAAGCTACAATACAATTCCCTCCAGGTGCTCATGAAATTCTCATCCAAAGAAACTGATTTTACAGCAGCTTTTACAGACAATAATGATAAAATTGTGGCAATTTTTGGATGATTTTACGCAACTGTTTAAATGACTAACTGAAGTGGAAACCGGGAGATGAAGCCGGTCTGTTTTTGCAGCTAAGTGTCAACTGAATGAGGTAATGTTGCAGAAATGATCAGACCCAACACAGCATACAAACACAAATGTATATATTAGATTTTCTCTTTGAGACCAAACAATCAACTTTAATGGCAAAAGCTTAAATTTGACTTTTTGGCAGTTTATAAAAATGGATTAAACCCACTGGAAATGACTGAAAATTGTAGATAATGCTGTTCAAGGAAAAAAAAAAACCACTTTCAGAAACATTTGAGGAACCTGCACGCATTGTAAAGCATGCAGCTAAAACCAGCCAACCAGATTTAAGACTAATTAATGATCTGCAGAGGAAAACATCAAGAAAAGCCCTAAAAGCCACTCGCCTGATCCTGTGCACGTGTGTTTCAGCTCAGCAGCTCAACCAAAGCGTAAGGCAGGTGAAGGAGGGACATTATCAGTCACACTCAATAAACCCATTAAAGCCATTCGCATAGAACATAAGCTCTGCCTTGTTTGCTTGTTCTTTCTTTCTTTTTTGTTTTTTTGTTATTCTGATACCTTGCTCACCTTCTCTCCTCATTAGGCTCTCACACGTGGTTAACTAGAGAGGGAAAAACAGTTCTGAAGCTTTGACGTCTGCCAGCTGACAAAAGGGAAAAGTAAAAGCATCAGCAGCTTGATACTAATGGAACAAGTGGAAAACACTAATGAATCTCTAACCTCCTCCTCTCCTCGCCTCTCCTCACTCTGCCATATTCCTGCTTGTAAACTCACTTTTTGTCTCACTCGCTTTATAATTTGGTCACCCATGTACTCTGTCATAGGAGTTATTTCTCAGGTAGAGAAACTCTGTTAACAGCTGCAGCCAGAGCACTACTGCCATAAATAAACCAATATCAACAACAAGGGAGGACAGATTTTTGAATATGTGCATATTAGGGATGTTCAGTCTCCTGAAATTCACTATTGTCTTGCTTTTCTTTAGAGATCAAACATGTTGTTTAGCCCTATAATTTGGATTATATCCCTGCCAAACAGTCAGTGGTAGCTTTCCTATTGTCCAGACAGCCATTGGTTTCCATGTAAATCAACTTGCCAAGACACTCAATCATAATGATCCTTGACAGGGACTTTTTATTTTATAGCAATAGTTGTTTTATCGTCGAACAGGGATTTTCTTAAAGGGTGTTAGAGTGATAGAAGTTATGCAGCATGGAAGAGTTTACATTGCACACTGGCAAGCATGTGCTCAGCTCATTAAATGAGCTATTTCACTGCTGCTGCTGTGCTGCTGACTGACTGTAATGTACTGATTTCTTCTTCTTGTGTTCAACCCAGAGAGCCAAAGGCACAGTGAGAAGGAGGAAATGTGGATAAGACTCTATGTATATGCTGCTTTTCAATGGTGTTAAATTTGGCTTTATCAAGAAGAAAAGAATGATAACTTGAAGGTTAGCGTCTCCCAAGTCTATTTTAGTATTCTCCAATGAAAACTGTCAGCCCTCTTGTTTTTCCTGGGATTCTCATATATTTTACCCTTCTTTGCCATCCTCCCATTCAAATATCTGATCTGTAGATCTTCTGTATTTTTAACATTTCTAAACAGAAGAGCAGCCTAGGAACATGTGGCAGTACGTAGATCATAATGACACCCGCCAATAAAACTAGAAGAAGACATATAAAGGTACATATTCTGTTTAACGCAACAGTAAAAAACCTCTTTCCTCCACTTTTGGTTCAGGATCAAAATCCAAAGGCTTGCTCGTTTGGTCTCTCCCAGATCGAAAATCACGCTGTTCCACTTAGCGCTCCCTCTACAGGCCTGGAGCACTTCGGTTTTGTTGTCTAGAAATGCAGTGTTTTTCTGTACTTGCAGTGTTGTTGCTTTTAATGTACTTTTTCTGGCTTTCTACGGCATGTTTTTTCATGTGCAGCATGTGTCTGTTTTGGATTTTCAGATGTGTGCTTGAATTGGCAGCGTTTCTGAAGCTGCAGCATTTTCCTCCCAGTGGAAATGTTTTGGGCTTTTGCAGCAAGTTTGCCCTTATCGGCCACTGTGGTAGCCTCTCTTAAAATTGCTTGGTGGTGATTTTAAGATTCAGTGTGTGTACCGTTGTCTAAATGTGAGGGTAGTGGGACGGCCCAGGGCAGGGCGCTGGAAAATTTCCCTTATTTTCAAATCCCAATGTTGACAGGTATGTCAGAAGTCAGTAACTGAGCCGTAAGTAGCTGATAAGTGCATAAGCTCGACCGCTAGACTGCAGGCTGGGAAAGTGGAAATGTGGCCAAAGAGGGACAGAGAGGCTGAATGAGCAGGAAGGTGCACACGGCATGAACTAAAACCCACACATACATTCAACCCTTCTCATTCACACACAATTAAAGCATGTGCAGTTCTTGCTGTCCCATTATGTTCCTCTTTGAGCGAAACATACTCTCAGGTGCAGAAAGAAAGTCACTTTGAACAAACAAAAAAAAACAAAAAAAAAAAGTCTGTGGCAAGGTAAGCAGCACTCCAACTGAACCAAACGTGTAAAATGTAATCCACAAAGGAAACAGCAAAGAGGACAGAAAGACAGTTTGCATCTTCCTCCAATGAAAAATATCCTGACAACAGAAAAAAAAGAATGATCTAATCGGTTAGGTGGACTCGTCATCAGATGATTTCCCTGTCCTGTGTTTCTGGTGAATGAGGCGTTCAGCACAAAACAGGAGATGTTTAGAATGACTTCTCTGCTAAGTTCAGGGGATCTTTGTCGCTAGATTTACTTGGTCACACTGCTGTAAGGTCACTCTGGACAACACTGAGCTGTGGTCACATACACCAAGTTTCCATCACTGATTACATTTCAAGCAAAAACAATGCAGACCAGAATGTTTAGTTCCAAATCCGGAAGTATTCATGCACTGCGATGAAAGATCGAAGTGGTTTTAAGACATTTTTGCCTTTAATGTTGTTGACTTATCTCTTACAAGCACACACACACACACACACACACACACACACACACACACACACACACACACACACACACACACACACACACACACTCTATTGCATGTTTTCACGTTTACATAGGAAGCTTTGGAGACTACAAGATTTTTGCCTGTCAAATTCTGACCTCTGAAAGGCAGAAAAACCTCAAGATTGACAGAGACACAGGGTGAGAGGAGGAAAGTGATAGAGACAAGGTGAAAGAGAGCAAGATATTGGGAGAATAAGAGTCAATGGTGAGTGGGAGAGAGAAACAGAGAGAAAGAGGTTGCTGCAGAGGGCTGGTTGATAGATTGTGAAATTGATGTATGACAGAACAGATTGGTGTTGCCTCTCAGATACATCTGAATTGAACATTGTCAGGAGGAGGCAGATTACAGCAGAGACTGTGCTGCATCCAGCCTCCTACACTAAATGAAGACGTGTTTACTCTCAAATGAGGGATCGAGAGAGAGAATTTTTGTGTTTGTGTGTGTGTATGTGTGTGTGATTGCTAAATCTGCACTAAACCAGGAAATTCTGTGAACATAACCACAAAGTTAGTTCTACGTTGAGGGGCGTGTTCAAATAACTTTCCTAGAATGTTCTGGAAATATAACAGTAACATTGGTTTTGTGTAAACAAAAGCTTGTCTACTGATCCACAAAAAATAGAGCCCTTTGTTCCTTAACATGTATCAGCCATGTGTGACACACACGTATCGAAGAATTTGCCTTATATACGTCATTTGCTCTTCATCGGTTCTCTTTGGTTTGTTTATCCTCTCTGTGAGTGAGACGCTTCAGCCACCCACCCTGATGTGTGTGTGTGTGTGTCTGTGAGTGAGCAAGAAGGATGGATCTGAAGAGATGAGGCAAAATGCTTTTGTGCTTAAAAGTGTGTGTGTGTGTGTGTGTGTGTGTGGTCTTGGTTGGTGGATGCAAACTGCATTTCCTCAACTATAACAAAAAATATTTGTCGACAGCTTTTCTTTCACGATGAAAATGAGACTAAATAGAGAAACTATGTGAATATGTATTTCATTTTTCAATGTATTTTTTTTAAACATCCCTTGTTGAGAAGGTGACCTGTTGCACTTCCATTAATATGAAGCATATATGTGTTATCTGACATTACTGCATGTTGGGAGACTCAGTGGAAGACAAAATGAATTTACAGTCCACAGCAAAAAACAGGCTACCATGCCATTGTTCTATATACACGGTTTTATTTTCATTGCACAAAGACCCACCCCCACTCTGCCTCTGATTGGCTTAGAATATGACATCTTTTTCTAACTGTCTAACCAGGGGTGGGGCTTGCGGACAAGCCAGGCAGTTGCGTGGAGCCCCCAGCCACAAGGGGGGCCCCAGCCACTTATTTACAACAACGTTTATTGATAGGCCTGGGCTTTCAGGGACCTCTGTTGGTCCCTGGACCTCACTTTGAGAACCACTAATCTATGTCTTCAGTATTCATCTCAAATGTGCATTTATGTGTGCAAAAACCAAATTTTTACAGCATGCACAGGTGGGGTGGGGGCCCTAGGGATTTCTTGCTTGGAGCCCCAAGAGACCCTAGCAACGCCACTGCGTCTAACCAACCATCGAACTCTAACATTAACCAAGCCACAAACACTAGTCAATCAGAGGGACATTGGGTGGGTATTTTTGGACATTTTTGTGGCTGTTGGAGTTTCAGAGTAATTGGTCCTCAGAACAAAAGGGTCCTCCAGTCCTCCAAAACTGGGACACTCTGAAAACATACAAGCTGATGTGAATCAAGACTACTGTTCACTTGACAGTGAACAGTAGTTTAGTGAAAAAGGTTTTGTGAGGTGCTCTGCAGTGGAAAGCACAGGTAACGGTGGTGATGCTAAGTGAGCAGAAGCAAGAGAGAGAAAGAGAGTGGCTCTGTTCAATCTGTACTTACTGAGGAGACTCAGTCTGCTGTGTTACTGCAGAGCTGAGTACACTCCTTAATACATCCACGCTGTAAACAAGTAAACGATACCTTTTCCACAAAGCTCACATTGGAAGAGAACACCACCTGTAACCATGGTAACTGTAAACAAAATAGATGGCATCAGCTGTAGCTTCAAAATGTCTAGAAGTCATAGTAGAAAAATCTGACAAAAAAAAAAAAAAAAAAAAAAAAAATCATTGATGAAAACTAGACCAACAGCAATCAAGTGACTAAATCAAACCAGCCGTCAGGATTAAAAGTGGCTGAAGGAAACAGATTGGTGGAGCGTCATCATGGGAGCTGTCCAAGGTGCTGACCAGACTGTGCATCTGGAGCGGTCGCCAGCAACAAGGAGCACGCTGTGCTGGGCCTCTTTCTTCCATATTCCAGCTATTTATATTATCCAGTGTAACTTTGTGCCACTCCATGTGACTTTTGTGCTGTTTCCTCTGAAAGACCAAGTCCACAGTTTATTGGTTATTGGTTTATTGGAAAGATACTCAGTACATTGTCTGGCTCTGTAATATACACCTCAATATATCCATTTTATGCTACATACCTTATACTTCTAATCCAGAACATTTCAGAGGGAAGTATTGTACAAATCACAAGCCTCCATGATATGAAAACAGATGAAGAACTTTCCCTTTTTCCTTTCCAATTAATCATCCGTTTCCTTTTGTGGCCCTTATGACGGAGCCTGAATGCTGGTTTGGGGAACACTAGAATAAACTGCCAGTATGCCAGTATGTAAAGCAGCTCCACCTCGATCGAATCAACAAGAAAATGCTGCTCACACACTGATGCATTAGTAATAACAAACTAACAATGTCATGATATTATGTCAGTCACAGGGGCCATTTTACGGAGCCCCTAAAGTGCCACGCAGAAAAAACAAAACAAACTATATCGTGTGCACGAGATACTAAATCGAGAGGACGAGATACTAAAATGCGTGTATGAGGTACTAAATCGAGTGCACGAGATACTAAAACGTGTGCTTGAGATACAGTTATTTCCCACACTTTGACTTGTCCGTGCATACGGCCCTCCGTAGTGACCACTTCAGATGTTCACAGTCACACATGCACACGTTTTAGTATCTTGTGCGCTCGATTTAGTATGTCGTGCGTACGATATAGTTTTTTTTTTTCTACGTGGCACTTAAGGGGCTCCGTACCATTTTTCTACAGAGCACTACCATATTTTTTCATACTTGATTGGGATTTTGAATCAAGGAATTTTAGTTGTTATGGAGTATTTTAACATTAATATATTGGTACTGTCATTTATGAAATGGATCCATGTACTTCTTCTGGCACTGCAGCTGTTTATATACTATCTTGTTTATTTTGCTCATCCTTTTTTCTTGACTTTAAATTTTTCGTACCTACTTGCTGTTTTACTTCCTTTATGTTGAGGCTACTTCTAACAGTTGTGTATAAAATGTCTACAAACTCAGTAAGGTTCCTACATCAGATAATGATCCAAACAGACGGGATGTGAAGTGTCAACTTCCTGGTCTTAGGTCAATATCTCACATACAACTGAATGCGTATTTAGGAGAAAAGAGTCCCAATCATATGAGCACATGTATGCAAAATCCTGGGTCACTGTGAAAGCAAATTAATGATTGGATCCAACAACACGTGCTGCAGTTTTAAACAAGCAAATCAACCACAGTTTATTTCAGCATCTGTCTCAACTGGTCCAATTTTCACAGCGTCTCTACAGGTTTGGGTTAAATTATTTTGGGTTTGTTTGTTGTCCATCATGGCTCCTTTGGGTTTCTAATAACATTTCTGACTCAGGAAGACCTTTGTTCCAGTGGCCATCACTGACAGATAAATGCTAATATAGATTTAACATTTAATGCCCATCGAAAAACAAACTGAAGTCTCTCTTTGGAGTGCTGCCTTTCGACTGTCCTTCCTTGGCTTTGACCTTTTACACCATTTTCAATGTCATCTGATGGCACTGATACAGTACACAGACAAAATGGTGACATTTTTAACTTTCAATCTGTCTGTCTCCACGCCCCTCTATTCCTGACACACACACACACACACACACACACACACACACACACACACACACACACACACACCCAGGCAATGTTTGCTTCACGCTTGAGATGTGGTCCTGATTTAATTGGAGCTGAGCTGGTGTGGTTTATGAAGAGAGAGAGAGACAGACAGACAGGGGATGTTCGGATGGAGGATAAGACGAGAGCACAGCTCATTCTTTAAGGAAAAGGTTGACTGGCAGAGACAGACAGTCAGTAGAAATCCTCATGGTGACTGTGACAGTGGTGCACGTACAACCACAGGTGCACAGTACACAGAGTTCATTCGCTGCTATCGAACACAACATTCAGATCATTCATTTGTTCAGTTTTACAGAGCATCAGTCGAACACTTAACATGATTTAATCCAGTTTGTGTTCAGCACAGCCTAATGCACTCATAAGCTGTATTTAATCAATGTAGAAATGACAAGTTGACTTTTCCTGATTCCTTTTTTCTCTATTGCATACATCAATGAAGGAAGATTTCACTGTCTCTGAGAGGGCAAGTCAAATCTTACTCTGTTCTACAAATGATTAATGAAGGTAGCACGCCTTTTAGAAGATCTATATACCTAAGCATTACAAAATAAACAAAATAATGTCCCATAGTGCGTTGTTGACTTAGTCGCTCTTTACAGCTTGAACTAAATGTAATTTTCAGTCAATCAAAGTGATGTTGTATGCACAGTGTTTCCAATTGGCCACTGCATGTGTCCTGGAAGATTTCAATGTCCCAAACAAAGGTGAAGTGTTCCCATCAAATATTATCTGTGTTTCTGGACCCTATTTTCCTATTTTTTGTGTGACTAGTGGAGGCAACAATTTTGGAAATTGGTCCAGTATTGAGTGAATGCGCTGCAGCCGACAGCCACGAAACACACTGCAGTGTAATCATCTGTGTGTTTGCAGTCTGTAGATGTACGTCCAATAAAAGTGTTTTTGCTACTGATGGGCTCAGATTGTTATTCTGGAAAGGATCCCTAAAGAAATGAACCCTTTTCTTAAAGAGGAGGATCCTTTTTGTCGCACCACAAATAGCCATTATATCTGTCTTGCCAGGGCCACCAGACTCCATTAACAGAAAGAATAATTTCTGTTAAACTCGCCAGAAAAATAAAATAAAATAAAATAAAACCCACCAACTTTCTTGTTTTATCTTTTGCTGTTCCAACAATCATTACCAACTCTGGTTTGGTTGATAAATAAACCCTTAATTCACTGAATCAGGAGGGGAATAAGACATCAGACAAGCAGTGGGGAAAACAGCATGTAGAGCCAGAATATTTTCATTTAACATCAAACTCTGCAATTGTTTTTCCTGAGTGTTATGACTAGTTAAATATGTCAAATTAAGTCAATTTTCATGATTGTCTGTTTTTCGATTAAATATTTGAATTCAGGATTTTTGTTGACAGCCCGAGACCACATACTCAAATCAAATCAAAAACAGTCTCACATCATCAGACGTGTTTTTACAAAAAACACCAGAACCAAAATGCACAGCGCAGTCCCACAAAAAATTTTTACAAACTAAGAAAAATTACTCTCCACAGAATTTGGCAAAATCATGAGAGACTCCAGCAGATATAAACCAGCATGCATCCAGCACCCCTTTAAACTCACCACTCTCTCATAATCCTAATTACTAACAAGCCATATCTGCTGTTGCTTGGCAAAAGAACGGGCTGTGTCGAGCTCTTCAATATGCACTTGTAAAAAACAAAACAAAACAAAACAAAACAAAACAAAACAAAACAAAACAAAAAAAACCCATTCTGAATATACTTTTTACAGTGTGATGACATACTCTAATGATACAGTTAAATGATACCCCCAACTAACAAGCATCCCTTTTTAAAGAAAACCATTTTTATATCCATATGTATGCGGTTATTATAATAACCAAGATGTCAAATTATATGGTGAGTCTCGATGATTCTTACATTTAATAAAAGTGTTAACAGAAGAAGAAATGCTGTCAGCAAAGCTCACAATTAGAATATTGCTGATTTATTTATTTATTTATTTTTTTTTTAAATGCTTCATGCAGTTACAGCACAGAAAACAGTCATGGCATTGATATACTCAATGTCATCAAATCAGTTCACTAATTTGGGAGAGTAAATGAATTACCCATCATTCCTCTTCTTCACCACAAAGACTTGATCGCTGGTCCTCGCTTAAACACCTACAGCAAAGTTTTCTTGCGGAATATGGCTTTTATTAGTCATTCACTTCTTAGCTCTTTTACCACTCTACAGCTCACATCTCTCTCTCTCTCTCTCTCTCTCTCTCTCTCTCTCTCTCTCTCTCTCTCTCTCTCTCAGACACACAGACACACACACACTCTCACACAGAGTCGTGTTGGCTGCTGTACCTACGTGGCTCCCAGGGGTGTGTGAGGCGGTCAGAGAAGTGGTCTTAGACTCCCAGCTCCAATTAAGTGAACAGACAGTTGGTGAGAGGGAGGGAGAGAGTATGGCCTCCTTGCAGACGCAGAAACACTCCAGCAGAATATTAATAACTACTAACATTTCGGCCATGTACTGCTATTGCCAATTTCAGATGTGTTTATGGTAATTCACTGCTTAGCTTGTCTTCCTGACGCAAAAAAAAAAAAAAAAAAAAGTTTCATGACCCCCAAGACCAGGCAATGTAATATAAAAATACATTGTGAAATGTCAAAAACACAAAAAAGTCAGAGATAGTTGTGCATGTTACCATTTGGAACAAGTTGTACTTGAGTGCACAGAATTTGAGTTCTGTTTTGAGAACTGATCTCTGGTACAATACATCATCTAAACAATGATGATTCTGCTTTATTTTTTGAGCCTAGTGATACTTTGCAGCATTAGGATTCACAAATAGGCACGGCTGGGGACTAACATCCATCCTGTATTCAAATAGAAATTGTCTTGGTAACCATTACTGTAAATGTGATGCTATGAAAAGAAATAATGTCTGCTTTGGATTTAATTGATGTCTGGAGATTTGGAAACATGAACAAAATAGATGTACTTGGGTTAAGCGTTAAATAGCTCTTTCTGGAAGATTGTTGAAAAACCTGTTTTGGGTGACTCACAAGGGTGCAAATTGTTGTAAATTTAATCATTCATTATTAGCAGATGAGAAATTTGAAACAAAAATAATTTATTGCTGATTACTTTTTCCTTTAATATGACTCAGCCAGCCAGTGTACATAGTCTGGTATAGATTTAAATGTGCTTTTCGAGGCCTTGCTATTAAATACGCTTCCTTTTGGCATAAACAAAGGATCACCAGGGAGAAGATGCCTTAGGAAAAATAGAAAAACATGCAGAGTCATTTAGATTATTCAGATAACTCCTCAGGTCTAGGGGATTTGGTTTTGTTGGATTTGGAACAGAATATGAGAGAGAGGGCTTGTCTGCATGAGGTCAGTGGTGTTATTTACAAGTCAAAGGCTGCATGAGTCAGAGCTGTTTTTAAGTCTTTTGAACCATGTCCAAGTCTTTTAAGGGCTAATCTCTAAACTATCAATGCTACTATCAGAATTACAATAGCACTACGGCCAAAATCACACCAAATACCTACTGTATTTTGTAATGGAAACAGGAAATTTAATTTCCAGTTGCAAGTAAAGAATCTATATGTGTTAAATCAGGGTTTCCCAACAGGGGCAGTACCGCCCTCCAGTTGGCGTTCAGAGAATGTCGGGGGGCGCTAGGAGCAAAATATCTGAGAGGGGGGCATTTCGCCGCAAATGGGGACATTTCTATAACAGTAACAGTCATTCACCACCACAGTATTTTTAAAAGTCTTCCATGCTTTGTTTCACAACATCACGCAGTGTTTACGAATTTACAGCAAGAGTAGGCCCGGAGCACGCCGGACACGCTGTGTGTGCATAGCGGAACCTGCTGCTTTTTATTTCGACACCAATGTTAACAGGTTAGGGCTTCCACACTGCCCATGTGAGCAGGCGGCTCAGCTGCATCTCATCTAGAGCTCAGGAGGCTTGCCTATATTTACCGTGAGCAGTTCCCAGCAAACTATACATCCCTTGGTGAAGAAACTGGCTGAAAACCACCAAGCACAGGACTTGTACTAAAGCGCAGTTCTCTGACCTGTCGCAAATAACACAACAGAAATAGTTTGCGCATGTTAAGCCTTTTTTGTCAGCTTAGCAGTTAGGCTACCATTAATGTCAGTTAAGCCAATTTACTGTGTTCTCTCTGTACTCTCTGTTGCAAGCTCACTGTATTTTTTGATTGTCCAGGATTTTTTTTTTTAATTATTATTTTGAACTGTGATTGGTTCCTCAAGTTACTGTAGATCAGTGAAGAAGCCTAGATAATGTTGGAATTTGATAATAGATATATGTTCAACCAATATAAAAGCGTAACCTTCATTCATTTTACATTTAACAATACATTTACATTATTATTTGATCAAAGAATTATAATAATTATCAAACTGTGTAAAATGACAGGGCTACAGTGGCTATGAATACAGTGGGTAGGCCTCAAACAGGCCAGTGAAATACACAATTTCAATCAGAAATATCAACATATGGGCAGGGTTGCTTTCGTCAACGAAAATTATGACTAAATATCGTCATCAACAAACCTTTATCACGTGATGAAAACGAGACAAGATGCAAAGTAAATGCTGATCATGTGACGATAACTATAATTAAATATATATGTCTCTTCATTTTCTTTGAATAAAACGAAATGAGACGAAATGTTCTAACGTTATTTCGTCTTGTTCAGTCGCGTTGTTATTATTATTTTGCAGTATTTCTGTTTCCTGTCTCACTTCAGGGTCTGCATCAGGTTGTACTATGCAGTCACAGGCGACGTCACGGCATTAGTTCCCACTCGCTGCGTTATCTAGAAGATGCAGCTGTGGTAGGTTAGCGTTAATGACAGATAACTGACACAGAGAACGGGACTGATGGCCGGCCAGCTGGCTTTGCTTGGTAGAATAAATATGTTGTAAATTCAAAACAGAGCATCTTCGTGTCTGGAATGGATGTATTCTTGAATCTATAAGGTAACAATAATATAATAATAAGACAAGGTCCCATATTATGAAAAACCAACTTTTTCTGGGTTTTGGGGTGTTATTTTGGGTCTCTGGTGCTGCCACACACATACAAAGTGTGAAATAAGACCGTTCGCGCTATTTCCAGTGAGATACGGATTTCTGAAAACACTCTTCCACAGGAGCCATTCGCAATTGTCGGTCGCTAATACGCAATAAGGGAACATGTTCCCGCCCACCAGCCAGCGCTCCCTCCCCATCTCCCCGGTGTCTCTCCACCCACCAGATACAGCGCTACCACAGATACGCCATTTCGTTATCGAAAGCACCGTGTAGGTAGGGGCGCTACACGCATGGTTCTGTTGTTGGCTGTAAAGAGCAGCACAAAGCGCTCCATCGGCTCCCAGCCACAGAGGACAAAAGAGCGGCGTGGATTGAATTCATTTTTGAAGGCAACGTCCCCGCTACAGTTGGCAAAAACCTGCTGGTGTGTGCTAACCACTTCAAGGCTGACTGTTTTTCCAACCTCGGTCAGTACGAGGCAGGATTAGCCGAGACTTCATCTAAAGGAGGGCTGACTTCCAACTTCGCGTGGAATACCTGCAGAGGAAGGACATGTAAGTATACAAATAATTAGCTGTGTGTTTCTTTGTAGATTAGCGCGAACTCTTGCGTGTTGCAGCGTGTTTGTTTTGCCATTGAGAACGACGTAAGGCTAACCGCTAGCTTCGAGACTACGGCTTCAGCCGTCAAACGTTAGCTCGCTGCTACCGTAGCTTCTGGTACATCACACCACGTTTCTGGTCTTGTAAATGATTTAGTGCATGTCCGAGGGAGATGCCAGCATTTACAAATGTTTAGCTGTGTTCATTTTTCAGTTCTACACGAACTAACAAAGTAGCGTTTTGCCATATAGCACAAGCTAACGCTAACCGCTAGCTTCTAGTTAGCAATCAGCACGGTCTTCATGTGCAAACCCAGCGACCAGGTCGGTCAAGCGATACATAGACGGTCGCTTCACCGGGTCAAAGCTTTGGAATTTGTGAAAATAATGCATTTGGAAATATCTTCTAAACTGGTGTATGTTAGAAAAGCCCAGGGCAAAGCGAGTGTATGGTTGAGACTGCTACATCCCAGCACAATTTACACTCCAAGCGTTTTTTCTCTGGATTTTATTTGAGTGATCCTTTTTTACGCTGCATGCAGCTGTTGGCATAGCTATACATGTAAGATAAAGCTGATGTCACTTCTCTCTTTTTACATTGGCCAGTGCATCATTACAATTACCTGCTGTTGATCAAGTGTAGCAGTGAGCTGTTGCAGCCTTTAGTGCTTGAATTGACACTGTAACAGTGCTGTCATGTTTTACTCCTAAGTATGGCCTGTTATCATAAAAATATACTTTTGCACTGCATTACAGCGAGAATGCTGTTAGAGGACAAACCACCACATCATCAGGGGATCCTCTTTTCAAATTGAGCTTTCCAAAGTTCATGAAGAGAGAGTGCAGTGAAGACTGAGGCCACATTCGTGTTAACTTTTTTTTTTACTCAAGAAACAAACATTTATATTGTACATGTCACACAATAAATAAACCAAAAACTACACACTTAACCACAGAATTCAAAGTGCAAAATGTCACTATATTAACAGTTGTTGAATAATCCAATAAATGATACTAATGATTCATGTTTTCTGTGTGTCTGTGTATTGCACAGGGTATATTGATGATTTGATGGACATGCACGTGATGGGATGACTACACAAATCATCTGGCCAAGGAAGCTCCAGCACCAGCTCACAAAACTCATATAGGCTAGATACCTGTAACAACTGAAAAAATTGAACATTATGTTAGTCAAAAGGTTCTATAATGTCAACATCTGTATTCACATTTTTCTAATATGGATTCAGTGATTCCTTCACTTGTACTGTATTTCCATGTACAAATATTCATGTCAATAAATATGTATTCTATATCTATAAAATGTTTCATGTGAATACATGTGTAATATACAGTATTTGCTAAGAAAAAACTTGGCTATATGTTCAAGAAAAGATATAACTGACTTTATTTAGTTTATTATGGCATATGAACAATGAAGTTAGTTAAGATGAAACTCGCTGCTCTGTCCCCCATAGCTGTAAAGGGCCGTAGTCAACCCTGTAAGTGTTGTATGCACATTTAGGCAAACAGGTTCGAAACCTGGATGGTCAATCATGCCTGGAGGCCTTTCATCCAGCTGCTGCAGCCGTCTTGTAACCTGTTATGCATAACATAAGGTCAGTATCTACAGTGGCATGTTTTCTGCAATCATACACTGCAATCATACTGTAAGTGCAGGTAAAGATACAGTGACCTGTGGCACCTCCTGGCAGCATATATGTTCTCAGGCTCTGAAAGCATTGTTGCACAATTTCCACATGTGTACTGATACAATCAAATAAAAAAAAAAAAGACAATTCATGCACATATAAAGCTAGAGAAATAAGAAACGTTGCATACCAGCATTTTCAGCCAATAACAGCACCCCTTTTTTTTTTTTTTTTTTTTTTTACATTTGAATGTGTGTGCTCTAGCTAGCTACTTTTCCTCATCCTGAACTGAATGGTCAGTAGTGCTGCTCAGCAGTGTCGTCTGTGTGCTCTGCCCCTGCATGTGTAAATGAGACGGAGCGCTGAAACTAACAGCGCAGTTAGACTGGTCAATGTCTCAGCAACCCAGTGACTACTAGAAACCCCCTCCTCTTTATGTAAACAACCAGGACCTTCGGACTCTCTGCTTTCATATGATACCAGGCTTGTGTGGTTTGTGTGACGTGGTGAAATCAGCAGACGCGCTAAAGTGGACATAAGCTATTTCAGTGTCTTTGTCACATGCCCATATGATTTATTGCTGTATGAATTATGTTTCGTTTGGGTGCAAATGCTTGGTAGAGGCTTTTAGCTGAGTTTCCCCCCGTCATTCTGGTATGCTACAAGTTAGGATTGGTGCTTCCTAGCGTGAGCATTGACCGTCTGAACTGCGGGCCTCTCATGCTGCCTCCTGTACAGGCGGTGCTCATACTGAAGAGAAAAAATAGAAAGACATTTTTAGACTAACCTTTCAGAAGCGTCCTGCTGAATTCTCTGAGGTTCTGTAGGAGCCTGCCTTCCTTCAGGATCCGATTCAGGTTCGAACACGTACGTTCAACTACTGACGAACTCGGTCTGTTTAGTGCCGCCATGTCCGCTACTTTCACATGCGTAGTGCAACGTGAGCCTACGCTCTCCCGTTACCATGGTAACATGGGTGGGACAGCAGCAGCTCATTTGCATTTAAAGCTACAGACACCAGAAACAGCACATTCTGAAAGGGACTGAAACAGAGGCAAATAGAGGGAGGCAAGAATCTTTTCCTGAAAGCTATTTCCAGCAAACAGCTTCAGAAACATGTTTTATGGAAATCATAGACCTATGTAACATATTGAAAAAGCTTCATAATATGTCACCTTTAAAGAAAATTTTTGTTTTGTCTATACTACTAGGTACTTATACTATATTGACTGGGTTAAACAGAATTGCATTACTAAAAAGAGACTAAAATACAAATTTCATTGACTAAAACTAGACTAAAATTTCATCATTTTTTGTCGACTAAAACTAGACGAAAAGCTGCAGCTGTGCAAAAAGCTCCATGATGACTGTCTCTCTGTTTGGGACATAGTGTTTTTGGACCTCCCTGCTCCTGGGTTTGACCTTAACACATCTCTGATTGGTCACAATGACACCGTATTCTACCTACATAAATCTTTTCCTTAAACGTCTTCTGACTTGGTTATTCATAAAAAGACTTGCCTTTTAGGAAATCAAGCTCTTCAAAAAACTAGTGCGTCAAAAATATATATATATAAATATATAATGCGTTAACGCAAATCAATTTTAATGGCGTAATTTTTTTTAATTGCGAGATTAACGCTCTTTGTGACCTACTGAACTTGTAGTTTTTTATAAGCTGTGGCCACTGCTAGTAATGTAAGAAAAACTGCAGGATCCGATTGTAAACTGGAAACAAAACAATAGGCACGCCCCATGCACATGTTTGGTCTTGCCTGCGTGTAAAAGGGTTGGCTACTGGTTTGTGTGGATGGCAAGCGCGAAAGGCCGAAATGGATGTGAACAAGATTCTGGATGGAAAGTTTAGTTTCAAAAAGTTGCCAGATGGGTCGACTGACAAGACCAAAGTTATCTGTGTGTATTATCAGTGTGAACTGAATTATCAACGTAGCACATCCAGTCTGAAATACCACTTGATGGCCAAACACACAGCAAATTCAAACAGCGAATTCTCTGCCGCCTCCTTGTCAAAACCAGGTGACAATGGATGGCTTTCGACAGAGGCATATGGATGCTATTATGTTCAAAGGAAACTTAAGAAAGGAAAGTTTAAGCCATGGTTTAACTGCACTATAGCCTGAGTCCTAGTTTACAGTGATGTGCACTTTGTAACTTTATCTTGTATCACCCTGTTTTGATCCCTTAGAAAGGGTTGCTGAAGGGGCTTTTTTGTAACCAAGTGTTTATTTTTTTGTCATCTGTTTATTGACAGTGTTAAATTGTGTGAGATTTTGCTTCAAATGTGAATGACTGCTCAAAGTGAGAATGTTAGTGTGGAAAAAAAAACTACACATTGTTTTCAATAAAAAACATTTGCACAAAGCAAGCCTATCCACTTTTCCATGTTGATAACAGTATTAAAATGATAATTCAAGGGACGTTTAGAATAGATGAAAATGCGCGATTAATCGCAAGCTAACTATGACGTTCATGCGATTAATCAATTAAATATTTTAATCGATTGACAGCACTACAAAAAACACATTCTTTCTTTTATTCTTTTCCATCTTTTGTCTTATATTCAATAGACAGATGGTTGTGTGGACTAAATGGGTTTTTGTTATATCTCTGTATTAAATGATCCCCAAAAGAGTTATTCTTTTAATAAAACCTTGCAACGGTGAAACAGCATACATTTTTTTTAATGTAAAAATGCAATATCGTAGCATCAATAACTTTTCTGATAATTTCACTTTATGTCTCTTTGTTTTTCCCTGCCTGATTTTCCCTTACAAAATGTATGATTAGCAGATACTGAAGTTCCATTGGAATGATAAACCTTCAAAAATAAACTTAAGAAAAACAGAAAAACATTTGTAGTCTTTGGGAAAACACAGCTTTAACACAGCTAAACTTTGTAATTATAGTTTTATTCCTTCATAATAATTCATAAGAAACTTATGTGTAGTCCTACTGACATATTATACAGCTTAGGCTCTGTTCTCTCATATCCCTTATTCAATTGCATTGCAATGGCCCTTACATTTTAAAGGGATTGTCATATGTGCTTTATGGCCAAAGCAAACACAGCAGCAACCATACAGTTAAATTCCCTTATTGACTGGTATCTTTCCCTGCTTTTGTGTGAACTGTCAGTAACTCTCTGGCAAACAGATTGACTGACATTTTTCAGGTGAAAAATGAAAGGCAGGATATCCACTCTCTCTCTCAGCAACACTATACTCTCAATACCTATCAGGTGAAAATCATCTAAAATAATATGCTTGTAAACTCCAAATGAAGAGTTTCTCAAAGGCCAAACCACGCTGAGCTACAGTAGGGTCTTACCGACGTGCATGCTTTGGTGGTACAAATAACAAGCTTATAACTGTATTTAGCTGCTTTGCATTATCTGACCAAATGTGGTTTCATGTTTTACATTTTCACACAGAGCTGCATCCTTCATTACTAAACAAATTTATGACAAGTCCTCTCAAACTTCTCAGACTGAGTCATGTGTCTCCCTCCAGGTGTTGCCCATCAGCAGGTAATTCCCAGACAGACAGATCCTCTTCCTGTTGTGAAGCAGATGGCTCTTACCAGGACATACTGTTGCTGTCTCCCTTCTCTTGTCAGCCCGCTAATCAGATATTTATGAACAATAATAAACCTCCACAGTCACATATCACTATGGACGAAAAGAACATTCTGTTTTTACACATTCAGTTCTCTTTACCAGACATTTTTAGGTATATTATATACATATAAAACATGTTGCCTAATTATTTGAATTGTAATATCACACAACTTTCAATACTTTTTCCTTTGCCAGCATCATATTACTCTCTCCATCTATTATCCCACAGCCTCCTAATCATCTTGAAGCATGCATGCTGGAAATGGTCATGATTCAATGTTTAGGTCGCATCTAACTTTGTCAGTTATCCCCCCCAAACCCTGCCCCTCGTCACAGGGCTCTCAAATGGATCTTTCTCCCTCCAGGCTCTGCCATCCTGTGGCCAGGCAACAGAGGAGCCATTTATCTCCTCTGCAGCATGCTGAGAATAATCTGGGATGTGCGTGCACACGAATTGCTGTGTGTCTACGTCTGTGTGTGTGGAGGCAGGGGCACAGTCGTAAACACAACCATGCAGAACCCAGACGCCGGTGGGCAAAAAAGCTAGCAATAACAGAGCTAGGGAAGCTAATGCTCTCTGCGAGGAAGAATCTGACGTGATTTAGTAGCACCGTAAATGAACTGGGCAAGGACAATGGTTCACTAGAGCTTGGTAGAGAAATGAGAACAGGGCTGGGGAAACAGGCAGAGGCTATGAGGAATATAAGGATAGGACGCAAGGTAAAAGAAGGGGAGAGATTACTCTAGATACAGGCCTGAGGATATGGATTGGGATGCGGTCGGCCAAGGCATTGTGAGATATGGGAGATGGAGGGAGATTTTTTTTTAGGAACAAGGATGAGGCAGTGGCAGGTTGGGCTTCTTTATGACTATATGCTTTGGAGAAAAGTTCAGTTTACAGGAAGAAGTTGTGATAATCGTCGTTTAATAACCCCATGTTGATGGTTGAGCTCCTTTTTCAATATAATTTTACAGTAAACCATAAGAATTTAAGTACC
The DNA here is from genome assembly GCF_039877785.1 of Chaetodon trifascialis. NCBI lineage: Eukaryota > Metazoa > Chordata > Actinopteri > Chaetodontiformes > Chaetodontidae > Chaetodon > Chaetodon trifascialis. Next base: position 20,082,551 of record NC_092056.1, read on the forward strand.
TTAATCTACGGTTTCTAGAATTCAGGACACGCATTTCATGGCCAGCTTGGGTTAACACTCGTAGGCCTACTTAGCCTAATACAGAGAGGAGACATGTCGTATTCACATACAAACCCTCGCTCTCTTGTTCTTCTGAGTTTCTGTTCTCCCTTGAATTCTTGCATATATATATATATATATATATATATATATATATATATATATATATATATATATATATATATATATATATATATATGACACACACACACTGCAGACACACAGTGTAATCACAACAAATCAAGAGTTCAGTGTGTAAATGTCAGGTCATTAGTGCGCTCCAGTCTCGTCCTGTCTAATTGGACCTTGGTAAATATAGCAGCTCAACATCAATGCCTGCACATCCCGCTCTCTCACATCCTCTGTCACTTATTCTCTGTTTTCTTTCTCCCTTTTTTCAACTTCTGATCTCCAAACACTTAACAACATCATGTCACCAGCAGCACGATCCAGATGAAACTCAACTACTTAGAATTTAAATACCTGTATATAATCACAAATGTACAAGTTCCTTGTATGCGAAAACCTACTTAGGAATAACATGATTCTGTAATAACAATAACAATAACAATAACAATAACAATAACAATAACATTATATAAGATACGCTGCAGTGTTTTAAGTAGAAATTAGCCAAAGAATAGGCACAATGATGTGGGGGATGGTGCTGATTAGACCACAGTAGTTTGTCTCATGTCTTGTGGCAGCTTTAGGCAAGACACTGCAAAATATTGTGCCTGAAATAATATCAGTGGCTACAACTGCTGTCATTTCATTTTGGAGTCTGTTCAGTTTAGATGAACACAGTCAACAGCTTTCTTGATTCATGAGAAAAATACATTTATTGCTGTGTTTTCTAAGCTACATCTGCCTACGTCAAAATAAGGCAACTGTATCGACACTTGTAACATTCAATTTAGCATTTTGTTGCACTGGTTTAGTTTTGGAAATTAATGTCTCCAGTTTTGTCATTCATTTTTGTAAGTTACAGTTTGTAAACAAGTTTAATTTAACTTACATTACTTAGTGAAGTTAAAAGATGGTGTAGAGCTGCAAATGCAGGCAACTTGTGACTGTCCAGTGGTTCCCCAGGGAAAGGCAGAGATACAGTAGCTTGGGTTGACACGCAATGGGCACTCAGCTCTCAGCTACAATAACCAGAGCTACCAACAGGGGGCAGAATTGTAAAGGAGTAAGAGACACACATCAGTACAGAGTCAACAGTGTATTTGCATGTGTGTTTGTTTGTGAAAGAGAGTGAGAAGAAGTGTGTGTGCATGACACTGACAGTGACAATGAGTTTTTGTAACTCGGTGACTAAATTATTGGCCACAACAGGAGGTTCTTTACATGCTAAAGAACAGATTGTATCTGTTCACACCTTTCAGTGTCTCAGGCATTATTATACCCGAACAGACACGATTAATTAATGAATCTTGTGAGCTGCTTGATACAGTGTCAAAGGACACACCCTGGATGAGTAGGAAGGAGGAAAATGGGAGTGAAAAAGATGGAGAGACACACGGTTAGTGAGCAGAGATTTGTTTTTGTTGATAACTGGCTTTCTTTCCGGGGCTGCCCCAACCTGCTGAACATGTTTGGCCTTCACCTTACTGGAACAGACACTGCTATTTTAGGAATATAAAGAGCTGTTTACATCCAGTTTGACATTGGGGATTTATCACTTGTCACCTGCTATGTATAACTTTAGTGTGGATTTGTTGTGCCTTAGCTTGGTTAATATGTCCAGACATGCAGGGAAATCTTCCAGACTGATCACGCTGACAGTCTGGTTTCTTAAGTATCCCATAAAGCACCTTATTTTTAAAGTCCTATAAAACAAAATATCTAAGCTAATTGCAATTATATCCCCACACCATTACATGTGCAGCCCACCAAAATTTTCTCTAATAATACATCATCTACCATCTACCCAGCAGTCTCTAACCTCCAGTTCTTTTCTAGTAGAAACAGTTGTGTCTCAACAACTTTTGGCCCACGTATTTAACCATAATTTTAGAAACTTTTCAGTTAGCTCTCAGGGCCTGTCACTGCACTGAAACTACACTTACTAAAGTGGCGATGGGTCTGCTGACTTTGGAATCAGATTCCACTATGGCGCTTCTATTACTGCATCTCCGGCCTCTTATGTTAGTCTGCTATCCAGATGACACTTGGCTATATGTGCCTGTAAAGGCATATGATTGTTACCAAATTAATAAATTAGAGTCCTCCTTGTTTGCTGTGAAGAACTGGATACGCAATTTCCTGCTCCTAAATAATAGGTAAAACTGAGATGTTGGTCATTTGCTCTGTTCAACATAGAGAGTTTGGTGAAGTAACTCTGATAAACTGTTTGATTTCTCAAACTTTGATGCTCTCTTATGATCAGCACATTGAAGAAACAACATTTTATTGTCAGGCCTGCTAGTAATAAAAATGTGAAAATGGGTAGGAATACTGCTGCTAGAATTTTAACTAAAACGAAAGTTTAAACATATTAAACCTATTTTAATTTTCAGCTCTCTTCTCCCAGTCTCCTTCCCCATTTTCTCCTCATCCTCTCTTGTCTTTGAGGCTTCTTTGTGCTGGACTCTATGCTTGGTATTTTGCTTTTGGATGTGGACCTTCGTGCACACAGTATGTTGTAGTGTCACTTGAAACTTCGGAATTGTTGTTACTGAGTTCCTTTTTGGTCTTTAAAAACTTTTCTTTTATCTATTAACACTATATGCCACATACAAAAATAAAAATAAACTTCCGAAAACAGAATTGGCAGTATATACAGTATTTCTGCTGAACATAATGTGCCACATTAAAGTGTGTTATCTAAGTCAATACTTTCTGAGCCATTTTTCCCAAAAATACCAAGCATTTTCAGCGTTTGTGTCAGAGTTGAATGGAAATATATTTACACACAGCATAAAACATTGGGAACATCTGCATTACCTGCGCATGCCAACTTCTCTAAAGCCCCCAAACTCTAAGTTCACCCCTTCCTGCCCCTTCATCTATGAACCTGGCAACATGTCAAACCATCACTGGGTTCATTCATTCAAAGTTACCTTTTTTGAAATGTGGCATGATGCACAGTAGGCTTTGAGCGCTGCAATAACAACAAAGAAAGAGCGTGGGCTGAAACACGAACATCTGCACCAACGGTTTTAAGTGTGCAAGAGAGTTCGGGGATATTAGGGCAGAAACAAGGTAGTGGCAACTTGTGTGCTGAGAGGATGATTTAAATGGATATCTGTGGGAGTGTGTGTCTGTGTAGAACATCCGATTTCAGATCATACCTCGATGACTTATGTTTCTTGTACTCACTGTACCAGCAGGTCAGAGGGACTGAAAAAACTCTATTAACGTGGAAACAGATATTCTGAAAACAACAGTGAGAGAATAAATGAAGTTGTGTTTCTCTGCTTATTCATGTGTAGCACAGACAGAGTATGTGCATGCATGTGTGTGTATCTGTCCGTGTGTCTGTTTCAATTATTTTCCCACCGTTGCATTGTATGCACAACCAGCCCCACATCAAAGTGAACTGTGCCCGCAAGGACATATTTAAAAATCAATGCAGTCTTGGATGTCGCTAAAAAATTTATATCATTCACTGTGTCTCACTCTCTTCAGCACACACACCTAAACACACAAGCACGCACAGATTCAGTATCAGTTACAACTCACCGACAAAACGCTGTGTTAGTCACTGATCTCTGTGTGAGCAGTGACAGTGGCTCAATTGCTCTGCTGCTGGAGGATCAAACCAACACATGGCCCTACATGTTTCATCATTTTCCACAGGTCATCATCTGTGATTCTTCTCACAGTTGAACGTTTGAATTATGCCTCTGCTTCACAGGATCTTCAAAGGGAGGGGAGAACAGAAGGGAATACTCAAACACTTAGCTCCTGAATTTTGACTGTAAAAGGCTGAAATTTCCTTCACTTGATTCATAGCTACACGTGAATGTATTTTGTGTCGTTGATGTCATTGATTCATCTCATACTGGTTTGTGCAAAAACATTGGTCACTGGCTTCATGTGTTGATGTGATTAACATTTAAGTCTGTACCAAATACGCTTGGGAGGAAACACAAATACAGGACTTATTGTGGTCTTAGTGTTAGGTTCATGTCAAAATACGCTTTAAGTCAGTGTTGATGTTTTTAACTAAGACAGAGACCTTTTCATAACCTTAAACTGATCTGTTTGGCCACTATGGGGCAGCAGGAAGAAGCTGTAATCGCAACATTGATATATTAACATCTTAAAAACTTCATATGGTAAGTTCAAATATTTGTTTATTTACCCACCCAGCGGCAAGGTTCCAACATCAGTATCTATTTGATCTTATACATTGGAGTTTCTGGCCACCTGATGAACTTTTAGATCCGTTTTGGTCTCTACCAACTCCTGAGGGAAATATGGGGCTCTTGAACTGATAAATACTCCAACATGTTTACCAGATTGTCCCTAATTTTGCCTGTCTGATGGGAAGGTGGCATACAGAGAATTTCTCTATCTTTTAACTTAAACAGCCTCATGCTGTCTCTGGAAACAACACAGATGACAATGGTGAGACCGAACCAAAGCAGTGAAATTGCAGGCTGTGCAACCCAAATTACGAGCTGAGAGATGCTCTGTGAAGCTGAGGGCAACTACAGACTCAGGTGATAATTATTTGTCGGTTGACGAGTGATCCCTTTCACATTACACATGGTCACTGATCCCTTGTTAATCTAAAATATTGATCATAGCAGCTTTAGTCAAGTTCTTTGAGATAGAGAATTCTCCAAATCTCTTAGTTCAACTTGAGCAGAAAAAAACCCCAACAGGTCATGATTTTTTGATTGACCAGATTCAGACTACTGACTAAAAGACTATACGCTGCAGGTAAGTCTTACTCTTAATGTTTCGTGTTGTTCGGGATAGTTACAAACTAGAAGAATACACTGTCAAGTTCTTACAAACCTGATCTATTTGCTGGATTACAGCTAGAGCCACTTTATACACACTAAATGACCAACTTACTTAGACTGGTATTGAGCTAGAATGGAGCTCAGCCATCCTTATTTGTGTGCAAGCACACATTTTACCATTGATTCAAGAGTCACACATTGTACATATTAGCACTTGGTTTTCCTCATATTGCTTTTGTGATTGTTAAGGGCCTTTGGTCAGGAGCAACAGAGAGGGATAAAAAAAATACAAGACAAGCTAAGGGAGGTGTCAGAGGAGCACCACAAGCTGCACTCTCTGGTTGGCTGATAACAAAAGGCAATCCTGAGAACAAATGGTAGTACTAGGCATTTCTTAGCCTTTTAAGATTCGTCTTCTTCTTCCTCCTCTTTCCCCATATTTTCTCAGCAGCTGCTTGAGTTCTTGTTAAGTTGCCCATGTGAGAGGACTCTAGATAATATCTGATCCTTCGGTTTTCTGAATCATCCCTGTTGGTTTGGAGTTTGCACTGGCATCCTTCACTTCATTAGCTTGTCTGACCTTTATGCCATGATCACACAGCATTCTGAAAATGCCACGGTGACTATCGTCACATGTGGCATACGTTTCTGCAGCATTTCCTCCAGACCACTGCAGCCTCCAGCAACATCATTTCCACTCGTGCACAGTACAGTATACCCATGAGGGGTGTTATACTGCTCCCTGCTTGTTTATTTATGTAAACCTATTATACTTATCATCCACAGCAGTGTGAAGCCTACATGAGTGCAGCCATTAGTCTAAGCATATTACCATTTGACTGCAGGAAGTTAGACGTATTACATGAATGATTCCTAGCCTGGCAAAATACATTATAGTAACTATAAAACAGGGCTTTGTTATCGCTGCACAGTCTAATTGTTTGCACCAATGGGACCATTGTTTTGACACTGATAGAGTCCTTGCTCTATTATTGGATATGTTGCTCTCCCATGTCAAATCAATGCAATATATTATATGGTGAATTGTACAAGATAAAGATTGCAGGAACACTGCAAGTCTCCATGATATCTGGCAAGAATAATGTACCACCTCCACAATGCATATTGGATCAAAGCACCACTGGATGCCCTTGAATGTTCAGATTCATTTCTTCCTTCCTGTCAAACAGAGCTAGCAGAGCTTAATATGCCACAAATTAGTTTCCCATTTATACTGTACATCCCCTTACACAATGAAATACTTGCAAGATGTGAGCTGGCGTCCAGAATATGAAATATGTCACTGATCTATCATGTTCAGTTAAAAAAAAAAAAAAAAAAAAAAGAGAGACAGTTAAACAGAAGTGCCAAGAGAAATGACTGAGTACAAATCTGTCTTTCCTCTTACAGGAGATGTCATGATTACATGTTATGCAGCTTGGTGGTCCAATTAACACATGAATATGAATTAAAAATGACAGGAGTAGAGACAGGCTTTACTCTGCATACACCATTGTAAAAGCATGTTAGCTTTCTAGTAGTTTTGTTTGTTTTGTTATAACTCTCACTTTCCAATGATACTGTGAAACAGCATCATTACAAGTCATTATCAGAGCTGTCATCATATTATGAGTCTGATGAGATCCATCTGGCAATCAGTGTCATTCACCCGTTAAAACATCATTAAATTAATGCTCAAAGCACTACATTTTCTCACAACCTTTTATAAATCAGACAGTTCTTGTGTGTACATATGGTGATTACTAACAGTTTATTTTTGGATGTGAAGGAAGTTAAGCGTATCAGGTATATGTACTTTACACTAGATAGTCAAAGAGATACCCACTATTAGAGCCACAGGGAGACATGCAGTTCTAAACAGGGGAAAATATAACAACTTTCACACAGGTACACAGGAAGGCAACTAGAATAAACAGAGAGAGAGAGAGAGAGAGAGATTGTAAGACAGCAGACTTCAAGACAGAAAAAGAGAAAAACAGAACAGAGAGACAAAAGATTTGAATGACAAAAACAACAAAAAAGAAAATTGCAGTCAGCTAGGTATCCATCTAATAGAAGAGAAAACAAACAACAACAACCAAGAAAAAAACAAAAAAAAACAAAACAGGAAATAACATGTCATTCACATTGAGACAATGTTATTATCCAAACTGAGGAAAACGTGGGAGACAAGAGAATTATGCCAAATGCAAACTTCATCACGGGAATCTTACCGTCCTCTGTAAATTCAATATATATTTGAAGCCCTGTAAATGACACTGAAACTCATTAGTCTCAAAATGCCAAAATGTCAGACTGCATGAGACCGGAGAGCCAAATCACTTTCTTTTTCACGTCTTTGGATTTTGCCACTCGGTAGAGAAATGGATTGTTTGTTTGTCTGCCAGTGAGGACATCTCAGGGAGATGATAAGCAGTCCTCAAGAGGCAACCAAAATGTATGAATGCTGGAGCTAAAAACCTCCAAAACCTTCAGCTGTACTGGATCAGAAGAAGAACCCTCAGCCTTAAAAGTAGAGAGACAATACATGTTTTTACACAGAGTCCAATTTCACTCTAATATGTCTTTGTGGGGCTGCACGGTGGCGCAGCAGGTAGTGCGGGTGCCTCACAGCAAGAAGGTTGCCAGTTCGATCCCCGGGTCAGGCGGGGCCTTTCTGTGTGAAGTTTGCATGTTCTTCCCGTGCATGCGTGGGTTCTCTCCGGGTACTCCGGCTTCCTCCCACAGACCAAAATCATGCTCATTAGGTTAATTGATGACTCTAAATTGTCCGTAGGTGTGAGTGTGAGAGTGAATGTACATGTGGCCCTGCAATCGGCTGGCGACCGGTTCAGGGTGTACCCCGCCTCTCGCCCATTGAAGCTGGGATAGGCTCCAGCCCCCCGCAACCCCGAAAGGGATAGGCGGTATAGATAATGGATGGATGGATGTCTTTGTGGCATTTTTAAACCATTACTTAATCTTAAAGGTCTTAAAGTATAAAGAAGAATCTGGGTTTTTTTTTTTTGATCGACAGATGTTATCTGCTGAAACTCTGGCATTAAAGCTCTTTCATAAACTACATGTTTTTTTCTTTTTTTTTCACTGTCTGTCTTGTCACACACAAAAGTGCTTATTCTGTATAATTGTTCACCACTATGAACATATTTTAAAGTCAAACTTTTGTGTAAGGAGTGCGCGTGCCTCACAGCAAGAAGGTTGCTGGTTCAATTCCTGGGTCGGGTCATTCTGTGTGAAGTTTGCATGTTCTTCCCGTGCATGCGTGGGTTCGCTCCGGGCACTCCGGCTTCCTCCCACAGACCAAAAACATGCTCATCAGGTTAATTGGTGACTGTAAAATTGCCCCTAGGTGTGAGTGTGTGTGTGAATGGTTGTTTGTTTGTGCCCTGCGATCGACTGGCGACCGGTCCAGGGTGTACCCCGCCTCTTGCCCGTTGACAGCTGGGATAGGCTCCAGCACCCCCCGCAACCCCGAAAGGGATATGCGGTATAGAAAATGGATGGATGGATGGATGGATGGATGGACTTTTGTGTAAGGAATTCTAATCTAAAGTGATACTGGATTTGCTAGACATATTTTTATGACCACATTTGTGGAAATAGCATATCTTCTTCATAGATCCAACAGTGGTAACGTCAGTCTTCAACACTTCATATGATGTCCCAACACTGTCTCATGGCATGGAGACAAACAGGTCACAAAATTCAATCTACAGGATTCCTGCACATGAACACAAAATTTCCATTTGACTGCATTTTAAATGGAAGAGTCTTTCATGCCTGCACCTTGTTCACTGTCTTTCTCATATCTCTGTCAAGTTAGCAATAATAAATATCCAACATCCAGTTAGAGAGAGAGAGAGAGAGAGAGAGAGAGAGAGAGAGAGAGAGAGAGAGAGAGAGAGAGAGAGAGAGAGTAGAGCTTGCTGAGGAACCTTTCAGGTGACAGTTGCACTCACAGGCTTCAGCACCAATGCTCCTTGGTTTGGTTAAGGTAAAGATTATGGTTTGGCTTCCTTAAAACAATGAAAGATGACTATTAGTTTCACAGGGGAATCGAACCCTGGCCCCCTGTGTGACAGTCCTGAGTTTAAACAATCCATCCAAGTCTAACAAATTTATGACTTTACTATGACTGAGTAAAGCAGAGAGTTCACATCACAGAGGTGACTTCAATGGCGAACAATGGCAGCCCCACAGCGGCTTAACTGCCTGTGCGGCTGTTGGAATTGAAATGCTATTATGAGCCATTATTGGGCCGATATTGGGCTACTCTAATTAAAGACATTGTCAGCTGGAACCAAATATGTGTGTTTCCATTCATTTTTTTGGTAATTACAATTTTGAGCAACCAAACAAACAAAAACTCATGAACCCTTAGAATATGCACTAATGTTGTTGTTTAGTTAGTTTCAGTTTGTCTTTCTGAGGATGTGCGTCAACAAAGACCAAATTTAAAGCTTCTCCCATCTATTACTTAATTGCACTATGGGAGTCTAGTTACATATTCAGCTTTACCAGCATTACAGAGATGGATAGCTGTGTCCTGGATCTTTCACTCCGTATTTGTAGCACTGTCTCTGCTATTGATTCATATTGACTGCAGGTTAGAATCATCATTGGATTAACATGTCCACACAAACACACACAAAGGCCTACTTGAGCTGAGAAGTCAATCGGTGGTTGGCCAGAAGAGAGGGCTGACAGCTGCCTTGTTACACAAGCAAGACATCTCCTTCAGAATTACAGGTTTCACAGTGTGTGTGTGTGTGTGTGTGTGTGTGTGTGTGTGTGTGTGTGTGTGTGTGTGCGTGCACGTGTTGAGAAATAGGGGAAGAGAATAAAAAACTCCGAAGGCAGAGAGCAGAAACAGATTATGTTTACTTGTATCTGTGCATTAATACATTAAGGAACAAAGCTGCTGGGCTGGAATTGTATATTCTAGGTTGCTGTGATCCTTTCAATTTGGCAATTTAGTGGAGCTAAACGGCCTTTTGATGATCAGTGTAAGTCTCAGTTGCTCTGTGAAAGGAGCTAATGAGAGGGTGCCTGAGACAGTTTATCCTCATTCTGTACAAGCAGTTACCTGTTATTTGGATTAGTGAGTGTAACTTTATGTCTGAGCATGTGTTTGTTTGTGTAAGAACCATTGAAATCATTACATTGGCTCAGCAGCTACTGCAAGTGGGTTATCTGGCATGTGCAATTGGTAGTAAGTGTGTGCAGAACAGACAGAACAAGTGGCTGTGTATTTGAGACCAAGTGAGGGAGTACAATCATTCCATTTGCACAATAATGAAGTGGGGTCAGAAGCCATCGGCAGTGTTTGCCTCCCACCTAATTGTGCTCATGTTTTAATGGAGTCTGTGCTCCATTATTTTGCTGACCCTGGCTTATCACAGAGGCCTCAATTACAAAGAAACAGAGCCAAGAGCATGAGAGGATGTCTGCCTTTGTCAGACTGGTGAAATAGTACTGCAGTAGTAGCATTTATTTGGAATCATGTGGATTAGCAGATGGGAAGGGGGTTACTAATAATTTTGTGCCAGGTTGCCAGAGATGTGCTCAAAATAAATTTATATAATTATAGTTTTAAGATTGCTTGAACTTTCAGACGATGCACTAGGGATGGCTGTGTCACTGTCAGTTCACCACTGTAGACCAGGCTGAAATGTCTCAACAGACATTGAATGGAGTGCCATAGAAAGTTTTTCCACACATGCATCGCTGACAGTGGTGATCCACTGACTTCTCCAGGTCAAAATTTCACTTTGCACAATGCTTGGTTTTATCTATCAAACAGTTTGTTCTATACAATTAGGATTACAGCGTCACAGACATGAGTGTGGCTACGTACTCTTAGTCTTGTTTGTACTTGCATTGAGATTACATTTTCCTCTGTTCGATGCATTTTGAGAAGCACACATAGTAGTAGCGTACTGTATGCCAAACTCCACCCACAGAGCTGTGGGAACGTATTCTGAACTGGGGTGCTGAGTAGGGGGAACCAGAATAAACAATGGGTCACAGCAGCCATATACCTTTTGGACATAGATGTTTCCTTTCTAGGTTGGCAATGAGCAAATAAAACTGAGGTCAAATTCCTTTCTGTATAAACCAGAAGTTGTATGTTCTTTTTTTACAATATGTATAATACTGTAGAATATGGAATTTCCCAGGTGCAGTGCTTTACAGAGAGGGCCGGGGAAAATATTAAAAATGCAACTTTCTAGCTTCTCAACTTACTCATTGGCAACTTTTATATGGACCAGACTGGAAAAACCAGAACAAGAACATAAAGTCAAAAAGAAATGCCAAATGTGGCCTATTTCTTTTTCTTTCCCGGTTGGTGGTGATGAAAATCCCCATGAGGTCATCAATGTCAAGACTGTCCAAAATATTGCCATGACCAGGCATTGAGAGCAAGGTGTGTCAACTTGTGGTTAATGTCTTGTAAGATGTGACAGTGGGAATTGGCAAAGTTACTTCCCATGGTAAGTCAGTAAGTAAGTCAGGCCTAAGCAAACCACAGGACAAGAGACTGAACCAATGTCCAAACATCTGTGGCTCAAACATATCAGTAACTAAGTGTCAACTGTCATTGACTCCCATTTGAAACCAGGAAAACAAGCTTGTCTCATGAAGGTCAGTCACTTGTGATTGTGTTGCTCCTTTCCACAAGAATATCACACCAATTGCAGGTCATTTTGAAACAAAAAACAAAAACAAACAAACAAAAAAACACCGGCGAGGTTTGGAAAGTTCAGTGAAACTCAGCGACGGTTCAGTTTTTTCGTTAGTAGTTTGAGGTACAAGTCAGCCAAGAGGAAATTATTTTTACAGCAACAAACACTCAAAGAAAAAAAAAACAAAACAAACAAAAACAAGTAACACAATAATGAGAAAGACAATGAGTCAACTGAAGACATTAAAAGTATCAGAGATAAAGTGTTAAGCTGTGTGAGGAACCCAGAGGCAGTTTATCATATATCATTTAACACTGTTTAGAAGGGTCTGGATTTGGTAATGGTTTTACTGGCTCCCTGTGACCACAGTCACAGAACTCTGTGCTCCTTAGTGTGCACATGATCAGAGGCACACAAAAATGTTCTCTCCAAAATTAATGAAATCCACGTCCAAAAATCCATCCAAGTCCTTGATGTGTCATCTGGCTGAAAATGTATTGATTATGGTAAGCATCTTTACATAGCTTCCAGTGTAGGCAATGTATAGTTTTCACATTTGGCAGCAATATTGGTCTATTGCAACCTGAGGGATCACTCAGTCCAAAGAAAGCAGTAGGCTCCATTTCAAATAATAATATTTTGGACACAGCTTTGCTCTGGGCAGCCTGGCTTTAACAGCTGAAGGAAGCTAAGTCTTTCTTCGTGCTTATTGCTATTCATGCTTTCTGCTGCCGACTGGCCCTTAATTATTCAGCAGAATAAATTACCTATAAAGCAGAAAGTGGAGTCACGGCGTGCCAGGAGGGAGCAGGCCTGTCAGCTTCAAAGGGCCAAAACCTGCGCAGATCCTGTGGGCTTCACTCCACTTAACACCAGTCACTAGGAATATACATATGTCTTGGCTTTCATAAGCCCAGCTTAAATGTCAGGGGGTTGGTTGCTCCCAAGTGTGGGCTTCAATATTGAATATAACTCACATTTAAATCAGCCTGTGTGGCTTCAGTGACCTTCATTGGAATTAAGAGAACAGAGGTTGAGGGAGAGGTCAACATCATGGCCAACCCAAGATGATTCTGAACTCTTCTCATTCAAATGTTGTGGTGATGAACAATACCTTTGAATCAGAGTAACCGTCTTTATTTTCCCCATACTTGATACAAAGTACAAGAAATATTTCTGCTAATTGTGTGACAAGTTCATAAGTAGTTTGCCCATTAAGCTATCTGGTGGTAAAGTTAATTAGATTATATAAACACTCAACACTATACATTTCTGCCAGAGTTCTTAATACCTGTAATACATTACCCACTGCAGTGCTTTACATTTAATAGGCTAGACATGACCAGCCGCTCCGCAGAGGCTCAGAGTGTCTGGGTGGGTAAACTAAATGACCCCAGATCCTCCCATGGTGATTTCTGTCAAGGTGCTGTTGAGCAATGTGCTTAACCCCAAGCTGTCCAGTGGAGCTGTCAAGAGCAAGAGAAACAGCACGATATTATGAGGTTGCAGTGCTTATCTCCCAGGTGTGAATATGTGCAAGTGATCCAATGAATGTGAAACAGGTGGCTGCTGAATAAGGGCGAGCGTGGTCAGCAAACCTTCCCTGGATAAATAAACTCAAACAGATGAATGATATTGCAGTGTGGGATCTTGTTAGCACAGCTGGCCTGGTGTGCCTGAGAGGCTGGATTTATTTATTTATTTATTTATTTGTTTGTTTATTTTTATCGTTTTCAAAATACCTGCTCCATCCATTCTCTATGCCCCTTGTTGGATAATGTTGGCTCTTTGTGGTTATCCATAAAACACATAGGATCGCTAATCCTTCACTGTGAGTTCTCACTTCCATCCTTGTACAAATAGGTTGACATGTTTGAGGCAAAAGGCTTGTTCACTTTCTTTCTTCTAAGTTATATGAGATGATCAATACCATTCATTGTCTGTGTTAACTATGAAGCTGGAGGAGGTAATGTGCTTAGCTTAGCACAAAACCTAGAAGCAGGGAAAACAGCTGGTCGTGCTGTCAAAAATTAAAAAATCCATTGACCTGCCCCTTAAAAACTTACTCATTAACATGTGGTATACTGATGGTTTGATCCATGTAAAAGCAGAAATTGTTTTGGTTTAGGGAGTTGCTTTGAGTGTAAGCTTGTTGTTGCTTGGCAGGTAGCATAAAATCACAACTTATTGTTTTCACATTTCTGAAACTAATAAAGATATAGGGCGGTAATCGGTGAGTTAAGACATGTTGTTTGGCATATTTTTAAGCTTTGAAGAGGGCCAGGCTAGCGTCTCCTGAGCTAAGCTGAGTTTTTTGCCCCCACACTGAACACAGATATGAGATTGGTATCAGTCTTCTCATATAACTGTTGGCAAAAAAGCGAATAAGCCCATTTCGCAAAATGTCAAACTATTCCTTTAACCAGGGTCTTAAACCCTTCACTGAACATGTAAGAGAGGTTAAGATTGCCCTGCCCTTTCTGTAGCCTTTCAAGGTAGCCCAGATGTAAGAAATTCCAAAGAACAGCTCGGACTATGTGAGCACAACAAACACAAATATCCATACAGAAAAAAAACAGAACCAGAATTCAAACCCAGCAGCTTCCTGCTCTAAGGGCACCTACTTTACAATGATTCAGAGTTTCCCAGTGTATCTTTCAATCAATAAAATCAGTGTGTGTAAGCATTTCACACTGCATATTTGAATTTCCAGGTCCACTTTTGAATAATGACTTGTTAGCCTCGGGGGCAGAGTGTGTCTCTCTGGCCTGAGTGTCTTCAGTTTGACAATGAGAGCTAAATGTGCCTCACTAATGTCATATAAATGCCACTGCAGACTCCCGCTACTGCTGTAATTGCCACTCTGACTCACTGCGCACCATGTCAGACGCCACTGACAAGTAAATTACACAATAATACCACACTAAACTGAAGCTCAAAGCTATTCGCATCGGGTGCTCGAACAATGGTTACATTAATTACAGATTTCAGAGGTTTTTGATAAAGAGACGGTAGCGAAGACGAGGATGTGATATGATCCAAACAAATATCGAATGAAAATGTATGGTAATTGACTATAAGCGGTTTGATTATTATTAATCTCTCTTTCAACCAGCCAAAGCTGTTTAAAATACATAGTGAGCTGAGTGTGTCTGCATGATCTGACTGAATATGACACAAGTGTTCTGTTAGATATGGTGTCAATACATCATCAATAATCTGACTGAGCTGAAATTCCGAAATTCTGTCCTACTATGGACATTTTAATCATCTGACAGCGTGCTGTCACTGCATTTCAGAGATCAGAGAAGAGCATAGTACAGTTTCTGATCAGCCATCGTAACCCAGGTGATCTGTCCCATCTGGTGTGTGGGGGGGAGGGGGGGATGGGGGGGGGGGCGGGGGGGGGCAAGGCATGGCATGAAACAGACCAATCTTCCCCAAGTCCCAAGCAGCCAAGAAGATGGACTGCTGAAGCTTAACTGATGTGTTTATTTAAGAGGTAGTAAAAGTGATGGAGTTGGAAAAAACGTAACTTCTGAGGTGGCTTTCTCAACATCACAAGACAAATTTAACTGAAGAGGTAACAAATAACATCTTAACGAGTCCAAAGGAAAGAAATTACAACTTAACCTTCCTGAATTAAATAAACAGGAGAAAATGAGATTAACAGACCAGGCAGCCCACCATTGGTACACCTTACAAATCTGCTTGGAAGGAGAGGGAGGTGTGCACCATCACCTGCAGGGACCAGCAGCCAGTTACACATTCTGTCCTGATACACACCTATTTATATACATGCCCACCTGTTGCACATCACACATCCTCATTCACTCACTGTAATCAGTGTGGTAATATGGTTTAATCAGTTGCACAAAGAGTAGTGTGGTTCAGCAGTTTCCCCTCACAAACTTATTACATATCATCTTTATGCTGCTGTATTCTTTCATACTGATCCCTCTCCCTATGGTGTCATGTTCCTAGTTAAGCCATTCACCATCGTGGGCCTGATTACAATGTTTATTACCCGTCAGCCTACACAGAGCAGAGAATTCAGAGGAAGCAGCAGCAGCCACAGCGACAGCCCATGCAGGCTAATCTGCCAGCCATGCGAGCCTTCAGGGCAGGGTTTGGTAATGTGATTTAGATGAGTTTCCCACGCTGGTGTGTCACTGCCGTCCCCCCTCAGTGATCCAGCGACAGTCCCTCATTACACACTGTGCCACCGTCAGCCGCATCGCCAACAAGCGTGACAGGTTTTGACACTGGGACACCCATTTTTTTTTTTCCTCAGGTGAAATGACGGAGCAGAGTGGGGGTGTAGGGACAGAAATGTTTACAGAATTAGATATAATACAGTTGGAATTCCCTTCCTCTTCACACCTTGAATGACATGTTAGATCATTAAAGAGTATTATGTCTCATTAACATAGTTGACCTGCCACTGTGCTGTAAAATGATGCTTTATAACAAGAATTTTTAATCTCACCATTTACGTTGTGATTAGGGGGCTGCTTGTTGCCCTGATGTCACCCAAATGCACTCTGATTATGGAGGATGACTGATTCATAATAAAATTTTACTTGCAGCTCTGAAAATAATATCCATGACACTGAATATTCTCCGTTAATTACGTGAGGTGCTTGTTCAGTTTGCTCAGTCTTTGCGGCTAAAATTTGGATGAATGATGAAGAACCCGAAACTTTCTGTTCACTGTTAACAAGAATTGCTTATTTACTTTGTCAAACAGGTTTCCTCCATCTCTGCTCAAATTCCGCCAATGTCAGATGGCGGAATTCTAATTTCAGACTACCGTGTGTGTTTGAATAAGAAGAAAAGGAGGGAGAAAGTAATTGTGAGAGAAAACTTTAGTGAGTCTATTTCAGACTGCGTGTGTGTGTGCACTCTTTGTTTGTTGTAGCAGTATGTGTGTATGGATGAAGTTCATGGTTATGCATACTATAGGTGTGTGTGAACAGTATGCTCTGGCGGGTGCGTGTTTGTGTACAGTGTCAATGAATAAGTGGCTGTTTAAAACTCCCCTTGCCGCAGGGTGGGGCACCGAGGCTTTGGCTGTTGACTGTAAATAAGGGAAAGTGTCCTCCTTTGCCACCTTCCCCATGTCCCCGTCCCTGAAGTGAGGTTGACTGAACAATGCCATCTCTAACAGAAGAGGCTGCAGCATGAATGACAGGCAGCTCAACCTGTCATGTGTGGGGTGTGTATGTGTCTCTGAGTTAGGGTATTTGTGCGAGTGCTTGTGAGTGAGTTCCCTGTAGATGTCGAGAACAAAGCAGCAAGTGACTTTCAGTTTGTCTTCATTAACCTCATGGCTAGGTTCTCTAAACGCCTGTGTATCCCTTTGAACTATATCAAACAAAACTAAGCAGCCATGAGTATTAGCAATTGCTAGCTTTCCATTTGGCTCCAGACCAGACATCATCAGGAAAAATATTTGGAACAAAAAGGACTTTGAGAAGTCAGGACAAGGGCAAATTTCTACATTCCTCACCCCTCTGGTGTTCTCCTACTCTAGTCTCAATCAGAGAGTTTGGTTATCTCCACCAACCAATTATTTGATTAGACGAAGGAAGGGTTTAAATCATTTAGGCCACTTCATAATAAGGAGGGGACACTATAGGATCCCAGAGATCTAGCAAATACCGCAGGGCTAAGCCTCTTTATGAAGGGATATAATCTAAAGAGCCTCCAAATAATTTCAACCTCACAGACATGCAGCAAATGCAGTCACACACACTCACACGCGCGTGCACGCATGCACACACACTCATAAAGCACTAGTGTGTAGTGCACTGTCGGATGCTGCAAATTCTATGCTGCTTTGTCACTTTAAAATGTTGGTTTAAGTAAAATATGTAGTTTTCCAAAAGTCCCTGAAATAATGCAGCACTTGAGAAATTCCAGACTATAACATTAGTCAAAAAATACTTGACGAAAGCCATGTTGTTCTAAAATCTGCCGCACAATCAGTTTTAATTTGAAAAGCTTGAAACTAAATCTGTCAACATGCTTCAAGCTAAACTGATTTCTTTGTACATGCACAGGCAGAATGGTATTTTTGAGATCAAAACGACATGCTGCATTTGGCTTCTGTCACCACAGAATTTGCATGCTGGCAACTGCTGTTAACTGTGGATTACGCCACAACCTTGAATGCTGACTGTATTTTAAGAAGCATTTATAGCATGAAAAAACCAAACTGTCTGTCCCATTTATTCATGTAAAAATGGGAGACCAGGGCCACCTCTAAATCAATATTCTATTGACAGCTATAGCCGGTGTTGTACGTCTGTTTTGGATTGCACTGTTTCTGGTCTCCAGCATTGATGTTTAAGCATCATCAAAATAGTCAGACCGTAGCTTGGAGCGAATGTATGACACTGCGTTTCACACTCAATTCAGGTTTTTGTAGAGCATCATGTAACCTTAAGACACCTTCGCTTCAGTTCAACACATTTGGAACAAAAATGTAAACATTCAAAGCATCACTGTTCAGTGCTTCCTATGTGAACTTGTCCTGTGTCCTGTGTGTCTTTTTACATTCAGAACAGAATGAGTATGACATAGAAGCATATAACAAATTCTCATAACTTGCTTTCATAGCACACAGGACGTGATGCAACAGGAAAGCAATGGATTCACACAGGCTGTTGATTTCCAACTGAAACAGGTTAAATTCTCACAGTTGGATGTAGACATTAATATTTAGAGGAGACTGGGGGAACACTGATGTTCAAAGGAATCAGTGGAAGACAGGCCCTATAGTAAGTTTACCATGTTATCTACTGCCTGCATGAATACTGGTTATACCAAGACAAGAGCCAATCAAATTATCTATATCTGAGGGACTGAGGACTCATGTACATGAATCAAGTTTTATTTCATGCTGGAGATGAGATATAAGGATAGTCTGCCATTCCTTAGCACAGAAGATAGTACTGTTATGAATGCTTTAGTGATAATTTTGTGTTTAACCTACGTTAACCGACGTAGCGCCATTTCTTGTTCATCAGCTGGAGAGACATGGAGTGTTGTATGGTTACAAGTCCTGTTACTGGGTTAAAGTGCACTTTCAGTGGGTGAGTGAGTTTCTCCAATGTCATGCTACAATGTCTTCTCCTGATTCAGAATTTGCCCTGATGTTTTTCTCCTCTTTCTCAAAAGTTTCTTGTTGTATCAACATACCAAATTATCTTGTCATAATGAGAAAATTATATTTTAGGCTATAACGACATGGGTAAAAAAATCCAATCCTTTTGCATTCATATCATCTCATCTCTTTACTTCTGCCTTCAGCCCAGATCAGTCTACAGCTTCATACTTAGTTCCATACTGAGGCCTCTTTCCCTACCTGTGTTCATTTCCCTAAGCTTATAGGGGAGAGAGGAAAGGCCTGTCAACCACGCCAGTCAATCTTCCATTTTCCAAAGCCACTTGACTCCTTCAATCACGCTCATTAGGGCTGTCAAAACAGACACATTATTCTTAAAAACATGTTTGAGCCATTCAAATATCTATTTTTGCTCATTATGTCCATAAGGGGGAAACTCAATACAACGAGAGAAATAGTACTTGTATGTACTTGTACAGTATAAACATGCCTTATAAAAGATCTACATACCCACACATTACGATATTAATTTTCACAAGCGAACGTCTGTATTTCTTTACAATTTGATTATACATTTGAACTTGGAACATCTGGTGACAGTTCTAATGCTCATTGCACCCTTATTTTGTTCCCACCAATTTACGTCCAACCATCTTGTGATTCCTTATGCTGGGTTCAGACGATACACGATATCAAACATGTTCTAGATGTTACCAATAGGAGCACAGAACTCTCTTCCTACTGTAACCATGGTGAAATGGAAGAGGAATGATGTTGTTGCCGCTGTGAGGCCGTACAGTGAAACAGAGGAAAGGTCAGCGTTGCTATTTCTTTCTTTTTTAGGCTTTTCAGAACATGAGATATCCAGTATCATACACACCAATTATTTGATTACAGTGTTGTTCCCAGAAGTCGGCCCGTGGCACATCCTTCGCGGTGACATCACACACTTTGTGAAAGATGCCAAGCGATGATTGGTCAGGGAGCAGTGTGTAGTCTTTCCTGTCTCTTGGCCAAGACACAGCAAGAACATGACTCTTTAATCTCCTGATCTGAAACAGTGACCATCGTAACGGACAAAAATATAGAGTCTGAGCATAAGTCACACCACTGTGGAGGCAAACCTACAGGCTGGAAAAGCCGCCCACCCAATCTGATATGGCAGAGGCCCTCCAGTGGAGGGTCACCATATCCAATCGATCAATCTGGTAAATGTTTCATATCCACAGCCATAAGACTTTTCTGTTCAGGCTGGAAAGTTTGAGCTGGTGGTGTTTTTGGTGGTTTCTGTCTGAACATGTCTCCTCAGTGAATGTGAGCATGTTTGGTTTTGTGTCTTGCGTGTTTTTCTGCATGGAGGTGAGATTTTAGGCTCCTGCGGGACTGCCGGATCACATGATTTAGTCTGTGCCCATGTACGTTCTTCATAGCACTAACACACCTGTGGATGACTGATCAAAGTGTCTCACAGCACTGCACAGTGAGATCAGCCCACACGAGCAGTTATTCTGGCTGGCTGACTGTACAGTGACAGTTAATGAGGCTTGTGATTGAGACCACGGTACTGTTCGCTCTTACACCTCTGCTTGGCCGACTGCACTTCACACCCTACCACCTACATATGTGGTCCCATAATAAGGAGAAGCCTGTGTGAAATAACTTTTAATTGGTGAAATGCTGCATTACCATTACCTGAACTGTGCTCAGGAAGTGTTATGACTGAGAGGTATGAAGTACAAGAGAGCCCTTAGCACAGTACCACATAGAAGTGACAGAAAAAGTATCCCAGTGAACATTAGAGCTAAATAAACAATTCAGAGAGTAAATAAAAACTAAAATGTGTGGAATAACACATTAAAACACACTTCTTTCTTCACATATTTGGCAGGGTAAGAGGCCTAGACTTAATAAAACCTTGCTTCAAAGACCCAAAAACGATGGAGGTATGGGGCTTTCCGATTTCTGTCACTGCTATTGGGCCGCTAACATTCGCTGTATGACGTTCTGGACCCATCCTCATCTTCAGTCTAAGGGTCCCAGCTGGACCCTCCTGGAGCTCAATTCATGCAAAGATGTCTCTCTCAAGGCGCTCCTGGGTTCATCCCTTGATGGCCCTTCCACAAAACCTTTAGACACCTTTAGTGGTGCGTAACACCGTTAAAATATGGACCCAGTTTCGTAAGTCCCTCAGTCTAAGGCGCCCTTCCCTCCTGAGCGCAATTGCCTCCAATCACCTTTTCTTTCCCTCGTGGTCATCCTTTAAGACCTGGCATGGGAATGGTATCAAAAGCTTTGCAGACGTCCTTGTGGATGGATGTTTTGCCTCCTTCAACCAACTGTCTGTGAAATTCAACTTGCCAAAACCCCACTTTTTTCGATATTTACAGGCTAGACAGTACATTCGCTCCCACCTGCCTAGCTTTCCCTTAAAACCGGACAACAACCCTATAGACACCTTTCTTTCCTTTGACCCGCTATCTAAAGGTGCAATGTCTAAATTATACAAGAACATATCAATACTGTCGCGCCCATCCCTGGATAGGATTAGATCGGTCTGGGAACAGGATCTGGGACCCGTGTCTGATGACTAGTGGGACTCTCTATTACGGGAAATACACAAAACCTCACTTTGTGCGAGACATGGCCTGCTTCAGTTTAAAATTGTCCACCGCGCTCACACTTCTAAGACTAAGCTGTCTAGTTTCTACCCTAATCTAAGCCCAATCTGTGATAAATGCAAAACCGGCGACAGTACCCTTTTTCACATGTATTGGTTGTGCCCTGAAATACAGATATTTTGGAACAATGTTTTCAATACTCTATCTAAAATATTGGACAGGGATTTCACTCCTAGCCCTACTGTAGCTCTATTTGGCATTTCCGCAGATGGTGGCCCACATTTGACATCTAGTGAGCAACACATGGTTGCTTTTGCCTTGCTTTTGGCAAGACGCACTATTCTGCTTACAGTAACTGGAGGGATGCTGCCCTGCCCACACTGAGCCAGTGGCTCCAGGACATAATGTCCTGTCTCAAGTTGGAGATGCTGCGCTTCTCCATTCGCAGCTCAGAAAAAAAGTTATATAAAGCATGGGATCCATTTTTATCATATTTTCATAATACCCAAAAAACATGAACTTGAAACTAGCTTTTGTTTTTGTCCTTTGACATAAACATTTACCGCCTGCCTATGCGATAAGTTAATCTCTAGAACTGCGCCTTAAAATACTCTCAGTACTGCAAGGTGGGTTGGGGGGTGGGGGGAAGGGTGTTATGTGTGGGATTGTTCATTGTTTGTGTTAAACCCTGCACTTATTGTCTTGTTTGGATTTTTTTTTTTTTCTGTTAAAATAAGGAACTGCTGTTTACTCTGTGATCACTACTCACATATTTGTCTGGAAAATCCAAATAAAAATATTTGAAATTAAACACACTTCTTGATTCAGTAGTTATGGCTTTGTTAAGAGCATCATACAAAACCTTGTAAAGGACTTTACTATTAATGCTTATTGACAACGCTGACACCCATGAAGGTTGCAAATGCTTTCTGATGCAGGCAAATATTGTGTCGGAGTCACTGTCAGAGTATAATGAAATGGGTATTTATGCAACCATGCACACAGTTCAAACTGATGCTAAGCTTGTCGACAGACAGAATCTGTAATCAGTCAACAACTCAGGGCCCTGGGGGACAAGCTTCTCTAATGAAATCTGAAGAAAAGCAGAAGAGTCTCAAAGAATAGAACCCACCAGTCTGCACACATCTTACTTTACGTTTTCAGCCATTTTTTTGGGAAAAAAAACAAAACAAAACAAAACAAAAAATGCTTGATGAGCTCTGACAAGAATCACAGGAAGCAGCGTTCGTACAGTAAGTCCTCTGAGAGCTTTGTGGGGCTTACTAGTGAATCGGAAGGAAGCTATTTTCAGAGAAGAGTTTTTGTGGGGTTTTAGCATTCATGCCAGGCAAAAAAGGAAATTAACAAAATGCCAACAGCTGAATGCGGAAATGCACGGACAAGGAAGTCTCTTCCACAGACTCTGGTATCACACTCCCATCAACATTACCTGGGGGAGAACCATGAGATAATTAATCAT